>NC_034186.2:17973466-18169356 GCF_002021735.2 Oncorhynchus kisutch | reverse complement strand
CTCTCACATTATGGCTTACTGAAGAAGTTACACTCTCACATTATGGCTTCCTGAAGTTACACTTCTCAAATTATGGCTTACTGAAGTTACACTCTCTCACATTATGGCTCCTGAAGTTACACTTTCTCACATTATGGCTTCCTGAAGTTATACTCTCTCACATTATGGCTTCCTGAAGTTATACTCTGTCACATTATGGCTTCCTGAAGACGTTACACTCTCACATTATGGCTTCCTGAAGAGTTAAACTCTCACATTATGGCTTCCTGAAGTTACACTCTCTCACATTATGGCTTCCTGAAGTTACACTCTCTCACATTATGGCTTCCTGAAGTTATACTCTCTCACATTATGGCTTCCTGAAGTTACACTCTCTCACATTATGGCCTTGAAGAAGTTACACTCTCACATTATGGCTTCCTGAAGTTATACTCTCACATTATGGCTTCCTGAAGTTATACTTTGTCACATTATGGCTTCCTGAAGACTACTCTCTCACATTATGGCTTACTGAGAGTTACACTCTCACATTATGGCTTCCTGAAGTTACACTCTCTCACATATGGCTTCCTGAAGTTACACTCTCTCACATTATGGCTTCCTGAAGTTACACTCTCTCACATTATGGCTTCCTGAAGTTACACTCTCTCACATTATGGCTTCCTGAAGTTATACTCTCTCACATTATGGCTTCCTGAAGTTACACTCTCTCACATTATGGCTACTGAAGAAGTTACACTCTCACATTATGGCTTCCTGAAGTTACACTCTCACATTATGGCTTCCTGAAGTTATACTCTCACATTATGGCTTCCTGAAAGTTACACTCTCACATTATGGCTTCCTGAAGAGTTCACTCTCTCACATTATGGCTTCTGAAGTTACACTCTCTCACATTATGGCTTACTGAAGAAGTTACACTCTCACATTATGGCTTCCTGAAGTTACACTCTCACATTATGGCTTCCTGAAGTTACACTCTCTCACATTATGGCTTCTGAAGTTACACTCTCTCACATTATGGCTTCCTGAAGTTACACTCTTCACATTATGGCTTCCTGAAGTTACACTCTCTCACATTATGGCTATGAAGAAGTTACACTCTCACATTATGGCTTCCTGAAGTTATACTCTCACATTATGGCCTCCTGAGAAGTTACACTCTCACATTATGGCTTCCTGAAGTTACACTCTCTCACATTATGGCTTCCTGAAGTTTACACTCTCTCACAATATGGCTTCCTGAAGTTACACTCTCTCACATTATGGCCTACTGAAGAAGTTACACTCTCACATTATGGCTTCCTGAAGTTACACTCTCACATTATGGCCTACTGAAGAAGTTACACTCTCACATTATGGCTTCCTGAAGTTACACTCTCACATTATGGCTTCCTGAAGTTATACTTTGTCACATTATGGCCTACTGAAGTTATACTTTGTCACATTATGGCTTACTGAAGAAGATACACTCTCACATTATGGCTTCCTGAAGATGTTACACTCTCTCACATTATGGCTTCCTGAAGTTACACTCTCTCACATTATGGCTTACTGAAGAAGTTACACTCTCACATTATGGCTTCCTGAAGTTACACTCTCTCACATTATGGCTTCCTGAAGTTACACTCTCTCACATTATGGCTTCCTGAAGTTACACTCTCTCACATTATGGCTTCCTGAAGTTACACTCTCTCACATTATGGCTTCCTGAAGTTACACTCTCTCACATTATGGCCTACTGAAGAAGTTACACTCTCACATTATGGCTTCCTGAAGTTATACTCTCACATTATGGCCTACTGAAGAAGTTACACTCTCACATTATGGCTTCCTGAAGTTACACTCTCTCACATTATGGCTTCCTGAAGTTACACTCTCTCACAATATGGCTTCCTGAAGTTACACTCTCTCACATTATGGCCTACTGAAGAAGTTACACTCTCACATTATGGCTTCCTGAAGTTACACTCTCACATTATGGCTTCCTGAAGTTACACTCTCACATTATGGCTTCCTGAAGTTATACTCTCACATTATGGCTTCCTGAAGTTATACTTGTCACATTATGGCCTACTGAAGTTATACTCTTCACATTATGGCTTACTGAAGAAGTTACACTCTCACATTATGGCTTCCTGAAGTTATACTTTCTCACATTATGGCTTACTGAAGAAGTTACACTCTCACATTATGGCTTCCTGAAGTTATACTTGTCACATTATGGCCTCCTGAAGTTACACTCTCTCACATTATGGCTCCTGAAGTTACACTCTCTCACATTATGGCTTCCTGAAGTTACACTCTCTCACATTATGGCTTCCTGAAGTTACACTTCTCACATTATGGCTTCCTGAAGTTACACTCTCTCACATTATGGCTTCCTGAAGTTACACTCTCTCACATTATGGCTTCCTGAAGTTATACTTTGTCACATTATGGCTTCCTGAAGTTAAACTCTCTCACATTATGGCCTACTGAAGAAGTTACACTCTCACATTATGGCTTCCTGAAGTTACACTCTCTCACATTATGGCTTCCTGAAGTTACACTCTCTCACATTATGGCCTACTGAAGAAGTTACACTCTCACATTATGGCTTCCTGAAGTTATACTCTCACATTATGGCTACTGAAGAAGTTACACTCTCACATTATGGCTTCCTGAAGTTACACTCTCTCACATTATGGCTTCCTGAAGTTACACTCTCTCACATTATGGCTTCCTGAAGTTACACTCTCTCACATTATGGCTTCCTGAAGAGTTACACTCTCACATTATGGCTTCCTGAAGTTACACTCTCACATTATGGCTACTGAAGAAGTTACACTCTCACATTATGGCTTCCTGAAGTTATACTCTCACATTATGGCTTCCTGAAGTTATACTTCTCACATTATGGCTTCCTGAAGTTACACTTTCTCACATTATGGCTTCCTGAAGTTACACTCTCACATTATGGCTTCCTGAAGATGTTACACTCTCTCACATTATGGCTTCCTGAAGTTACACTCTCTCACATTATGGCTTACTGAAGAAGTTACACTCTCACATTATGGCTTCCTGAAGTTACACTCTCTCACATTATGGCTTCCTGAAGTTACACTCTCTCACATTATGGCTTCCTGAAGTTACACTCTCTCACATTATGGCTTCCTGAAGTTACACTCTCTCACATTATGGCTTCCTGAAGTTACACTCTCTCACATTATGGCCTACTGAAGAAGTTACACTCTCACATTATGGCTTCCTGAAGTTATACTCTCACATTATGGCCTACTGAAGAAGTTACACTCTCACATTATGGCTTCCTGAAGTTACACTCTCTCACATTATGGCTTCCTGAAGTTACACTCTCTCACAATATGGCTTCCTGAAGTTACACTCTGTCACATTATGGCTACTGAAGAAGTTACACTCTCACATTATGGCTTCCTGAAGTTATACTCTCACATTATGGCTTCCTGAAGAAGTTACACTCTCACATTATGGCTTCCTGAAGTTATACTCTCACATTATGGCTTCCTGAAGTTATACTTTGTCACATTATGGCCTACTGAAGTTATACTTTGTCACATTATGGCTTACTGAAGAAGTTACACTCTCACATTATGGCTTCCTGAAGTTATACTTTGTCACATTATGGCTTACTGAAGAAGTTACACTCTCACATTATGGCTTCCTGAAGTTATACTTTCTCACATTATGGCCTCCTGAAGTTACACTCTCTCACATTATGGCTACCTGAAGTTACACTCTCTCACATTATGGCTTCCTGAAGTTACACTCTCTCACATTATGGCTTCCTGAAGTTACACTCTCTCACATTATGGCTTCCTGAAGTTACACTCTCTCACATTATGGCTTCCTGAAGTTACACTCTCTCACATTATGGCTTCCTGAAGTTATACTTTGTCACATTATGGCTTCCTGAAGTTACACTCTCTCACATTATGGCCTACTGAAGAAGTTACACTCTCACATTATGGCTTCCTGAAGTTATACTTTGTCACATTATGGCCTACTGAAGTTACACTCTCTCACATTATGGCTACCTGAAGTTACACTTTCTCACATTATGGCTTCCTGAAGTTATACTTGTCACATTATGGCTTCCTGAAGTTATACTTTCTCACATTATGGCTTCCTGAAGTTACACTCTCACATTATGGCTTCCTGAAGATGTTAAACTCTCACATTATGGCTTCCTGAAGTTACACTCTCTCACATTATGGCTTCCTGAAGTTATACTCTCTCACATTATGGCTTCCTGAAGTTACACTCTCTCACATTATGGCTACTGAAGAAGTTACACTCTCACATTATGGCTTCCTGAAGTTATACTCTCACATTATGGCCTCCTGAAGTTACACTCTCACATTATGGCTTCCTGAAGTTATACTCTCACATTATGGCTTCCTGAAGTTATACTTTGTCACATTATGGCTTCCTGAAGACGTTACACTCTCACATTATGGCTTCCTGAAGTTTACACTCTCACATTATGGCTTCCTGAAGTTACACTCTCTCACATTATGGCTTCCTGAAGTTACACTCTCTCACATTATGGCTTCCTGAAGTTACACTCTCTCACATTATGGCTTCCTGAAGTTACACTCTCTCACATTATGGCTTCCTGAAGTTACACTCTCTCACATTATGGCCTACTGAAGAAGTTACACTCTCACATTATGGCTTCCTGAAGTTATACTCTCACATTATGGCTTCCTGAAGAAGTTACACTCTCACATTATGGCTTCCTGAAGTTATACTCTCACATTATGGCTTCCTGAAGTTATACTTTGTCACATTATGGCCTCCTGAAGTTACACTTTGTCACATTATGGCTTACTGAAGAAGTTACACTCTCACATTATGGCTTCCTGAAGTTATACTTTGTCACATTATGGCTTACTGAAGAAGTTACACTCTCACATTATGGCTTCCTGAAGTTATACTTTCTCACATTATGGCTTCCTGAAGTTACACTCTCTCACATTATGGCTTCCTGAAGTTACACTCTCTCACATTATGGCTTCCTGAAGTTACACTCTCTCACATTATGGCTTCCTGAAGTTACACTCTCTCACATTATGGCTTCCTGAAGTTACACTCTCTCACATTATGGCTTCCTGAAGTTACACTCTCTCACATTATGGCTTCCTGAAGTTATACTCTCTCACATTATGGCTTCCTGAAGTTAACTCTCTCACATTATGGCCTACTGAAGAAGTTACACTCTCACATTATGGCTTCCTGAAGTTATACTTTGTCACATTATGGCTTCCTGAAGTTATACTTTGTCACATTATGGCTTCCTGAAGTTATACTTTGTCACATTATGGCTTCCTGAAGAGTTACACTCTCACATTATGGCTTCCTGAAGATGTTAACTCTCACATTATGGCTTCCTGAAGTTACACTCTCTCACATTATGGCTTCCTGAAGTTATACTCTCTCACATTATGGCTTCCTGAAGTTACACTCTCTCACATTATGGCCTACTGAAGAAGTTACACTCTCACATTATGGCTTCCTGAAGTTATACTCTCACATTATGGCCTACTGAAGAAGTTACACTCTCACATTATGGCTTCCTGAAGTTATACTCTCACATTATGGCTTCCTGAAGTTATACTTTGTCACATTATGGCTTCCTGAAGATGTTACACTCTCACATTATGGCTTCCTGAAGAGTTACACTCTCACATTATGGCTTCCTGAAGTTACACTCTCTCACATTATGGCTTCCTGAAGTTACACTCTCTCACATTATGGCTTCCTGAAGTTACACTCTCTCACATTATGGCTTCCTGAAGTTACACTCTCTCACATTATGGCTTCCTGAAGTTACACTCTCTCACATTATGGCTTCCTGAAGTTACACTCTCTCACATTATGGCCTACTGAAGAAGTTACACTCTCTCACATTATGGCTTCCTGAAGTTACACTCTCTCACATTATGGCCTACTGAAGAAGTTACACTCTCACATTATGGCTTCCTGAAGTTACACTCTCTCACATTATGGCTTCCTGAAGTTACACTCTCTCACATTATGGCTTCCTGAAGTTACACTCTCTCACATTATGGCCTACTGAAGAAGTTACACTCTCACATTATGGCTTCCTGAAGTTATACTCTCACATTATGGCCTACTGAAGAAGTTACACTCTCACATTATGGCTTCCTGAAGTTATACTCTCACATTATGGCTTCCTGAAGTTATACTTTGTCACATTATGGCCTACTGAAGTTATACTTTGTCACATTATGGCTTACTGAAGAAGATACACTCTCACATTATGGCTACCTGAAGTTATACTTTGTCACATTATGGCTTACTGAAGAAGTTACACTCTCACATTATGGCTTCCTGAAGTTATACTTTGTCACATTATGGCCTACTGAAGTTACACTCTCTCACATTATGGCTACCTGAAGTTACAACTCTCACATTATGGCTTCCTGAAGTTACACTCTCTCACAATATGGCTTCCTGAAGTTCCACTCTCTCACATTATGGCCTCCTGAAGTTACACTTCTCACATTATGGCTTCCTGAAGTTACACTCTCTCACATTATGGCTTCCTGAAGTTATACTTTGTCACATTATGGCTTCCTGAAGTTACACTCTCTCACATTATGGCTACCTGAAGTTATACTTTGTCGCATTATGGCTTCCTGAAGTTATACTTTGTCACATTATGGCTTCCTGAAGTTACACTCTCTCACATTATGGCCTACTGAAGAAGTTACACTCTCACATTATGGCTTCCTGAAGTTATACTTTGTCACATTATGGCCTACTGAAGTTACACTCTCTCACATTATGGCTACCTGAAGTTACAGTTTGTCACATTATGGCTTCCTGAAGTTATACTTTGTCACATTATGGCTTCCTGAAGTTATACTTTGTCACATTATGGCTTCCTGAAGTTACACTCTCTCACATTATGGCTTCCTGAAGTTCCACTCTCTCACATTATGGCCTCCTGAAGTTACACTCTCTCACATTATGGCTTCCTGAAGTTACACTCTCACATTATGGCTTCCTGAAGTTATACTTTGTCACATTATGGCTTCCTGAAGTTACACTCTCTCACATTATGGCTACCTGAAGTTACAGTTTGTCACATTATGGCTTCCTGAAGTTATACTTTGTCACATTATGGCTTCCTGAAGTTACACTCTCTCACATTATGGCCTACTGAAGAAGTTACACTCTCACATTATGGCTTCCTGAAGTTATACTTTGTCACATTATGGCCTACTGAAGTTACACTCTCTCACATTATGGCTACCTGAAGTTACAGTTTGTCACATTATGGCTTCCTGAAGTTATACTTTGTCACATTATGGCTTCCTGAAGTTATACTTTGTCACATTATGGCTTCCTGAAGACGTTACACTCTCACATTATGGCTTCCTGAAGATGTTAAACTCTCACATTATGGCTTCCTGAAGTTACACTCTCTCACATTATGGCTTCCTGAAGTTATACTCTCTCACAATATGGCTTCCTGAAGTTACACTCTCTCACATTATGGCCTACTGAAGAAGTTACACTCTCACATTATGGCTTCCTGAAGTTATACTCTCACATTATGGCCTAAGAAGTTACACTCTCACATTATGGCTTCCTGAAGTTATACTCTCACATTATGGCTTCCTGAAGTTATACTTTGTCACATTATGGCTTCCTGAAGTTATACTCTCACATTATGGCTTCCTGAAGTTATACTCTCACATTATGGCTTCCTGAAGTTACACTCTCATATTATGGCTTCCTGAATTTACACTCTCTCACATTATGGCTTCCTGAAGTTAGACTCTCTCACATTATGGCTTCCTGAAGTTACACTCTCTCACATTATGGCTTCCTGAAGTTACACTCTCTCACATTATGGCTTCCTGAAGTTACACTCTCTCACATTATGGCCTACTGAAGAAGTTACTCTCTCACATTATGGCTTCCTGAAGTTACACTCTCTCACATTATGGCCTACTGAAGAAGTTACACTCTCACATTATGGCTTCCTGAAGTTACACTCTCTCACATTATGGCTTCCTGAAGTTACACTCTCTCACATTATGGCTTCCTGAAGTTACACTCTTTCACATTATGGCTACTGAAGAAGTTACACTCTCACATTATGGCTTCCTGAAGTTATACTCTCACATTATGGCCTACTGAAGAAGTTACACTCTCACATTATGGCTTCCTGAAGTTATACTCTCACATTATGGCTTCCTGAAGTTATACTTTGTCACATTATGGCCTACTGAAGTTATACTTTGTCACATTATGGCTTACTGAAGAAGATACACTCTCACATTATGGCTTCCTGAAGTTATACTTTCTCACATTATGGCTTACTGAAGAAGTTACACTCTCACATTATGGCTTCCTGAAGTTATACTTTGTCACATTATGGCCTCCTGAAGTTACACTCTCTCACATTATGGCTACCTGAAGTTACACTCTCTCACATTATGGCTTCCTGAAGTTATACTTTGTCACATTATGGCTTACTGAAGTTACACTCTCTCACATTATGGCTACCTGAAGTTACACTTTGTCACATTATGGCTTCCTGAAGTTATACTTTGTCACATTATGGCTTCCTGAAGTTATACTTTGTCACATTATGGCTTCCTGAAGACGTTACACTCTCACATTATGGCTTCCTGAAGATGTTAACTCTCACATTATGGCTTCCTGAAGTTACACTCTCTCACATTATGGCTTCCTGAAGTTATACTCTCTCACATTATGGCTTCCTGAAGTTACACTCTCTCACATTATGGCCTACTGAAGAAGTTACACTCTCACATTATGGCTTCCTGAAGTTATACTCTCACATTATGGCCTACTGAAGAAGTTACACTCTCACATTATGGCTTCCTGAAGTTATACTCTCACATTATGCTTCCTGAAGTTATACTTTGTCACATTATGGCTTCCTGAAGATGTTACACTCTCACATTATGGCTTCCTGAAGATGTTACACTCTCACATTATGGCTTCCTGAAGTTACACTCTCTCACATTATGGCTTCCTGAAGTTACACTCTCTCACATTATGGCTTCCTGAAGTTACACTCTCTCACATTATGGCTTCCTGAAGTTACACTCTCTCACATTATGGCTTCCTGAAGTTACACTCTCTCACATTATGGCTTCCTGAAGTTACACTCTCTCACATTATGGCCTACTGAAGAAGTTACTCTCTCACATTATGGCTTCCTGAAGTTACACTCTCTCACATTATGGCCTACTGAAGAAGTTACACTCTCACATTATGGCTTCCTGAAGTTACACTCTCTCACATTATGGCTTCCTGAAGTTACACTCTCTCACATTATGGCTTCCTGAAGTTACACTCTTTCACATTATGGCCTACTGAAGAAGTTACACTCTCACATTATGGCTTCCTGAAGTTATACTCTCACATTATGGCCTACTGAAGAAGTTACACTCTCACATTATGGCTTCCTGAAGTTATACTCTCACATTATGGCTTCCTGAAGTTATACTTTGTCACATTATGGCCTACTGAAGTTATACTTTGTCACATTATGGCTTACTGAAGAAGATACACTCTCACATTATGGCTACCTGAAGTTATACTTTGTCACATTATGGCTTACTGAAGAAGTTACACTCTCACATTATGGCTTCCTGAAGTTATACTTTGTCACATTATGGCCTACTGAAGTTACACTCTCTCACATTATGGCTACCTGAAGTTACACTCTCTCACATTGTGGCTTCCTGAAGTTACACTCTCTCACAATATGGCTTCCTGAAGTTCCACTCTCTCACATTATGGCCTCCTGAAGTTACACTCTCTCACATTATGGCTTCCTGAAGTTACACTCTCTCACATTATGGCTTCCTGAAGTTATACTTTGTCACATTATGGCTTCCTGAAGTTACACTCTCTCACATTATGGCTACCTGAAGTTACAGTTTGTCACATTATGGCTTCCTGAAGTTATACTTTGTCACATTATGGCTTCCTGAAGTTACACTCTCTCACATTATGGCCTACTGAAGAAGTTACACTCTCACATTATGGCTTCCTGAAGTTATACTTTCTCACATTATGGCCTACTGAAGTTACACTCTCTCACATTATGGCTACCTGAAGTTACAGTTTGTCACATTATGGCTTCCTGAAGTTATACTTTGTCACATTATGGCTTCCTGAAGTTATACTTTGTCACATTATGGCTTCCTGAAGACGTTACACTCTCACATTATGGCTTCCTGAAGATGTTAAACTCTCACATTATGGCTTCCTGAAGTTACACTCTCTCACATTATGGCTTCCTGAAGTTATACTCTCTCACATTATGGCTTCCTGAAGTTACACTCTCTCACATTATGGCCTACTGAAGAAGTTACACTCTCACATTATGGCTTCCTGAAGTTATACTCTCACATTATGGCTTCCTGAAGTTACACTTTCTCACATTATGGCTTCCTGAAGTTATACTCTCACATTATGGCTTCCTGAAGTTATACTTTGTCACATTATGGCTTCCTGAAGTTATACTTCTCACATTATGGCTTCCTGAAGTTACACTCTCTCACATTATGGCTTCCTGAAGTTACACTCTCTCACATTATGGCCTCCTGAAGTTACACTCTCTCACATTATGGCTTCCTGAAGTTACACTCTCTCACATTATGGCTTCCTGAAGTTATACTTTGTCACATTATGGCTTCCTGAAGTTACACTCTCTCACATTATGGCTACCTGAAGTTACACTTTCACATTATGGCTTCCTGAAGTTATACTTTGTCACATTATGGCTTCCTGAAGTTACACTCTCTCACATTATGGCCTACTGAAGAAGTTACACTCTCACATTATGGCTTCCTGAAGTTATACTTTGTCACATTATGGCCTACTGAAGTTACACTCTCTCACATTATGGCTACCTGAAGTTACACTTTGTCACATTATGGCTTCCTGAAGTTATACTTTGTCACATTATGGCTTCCTGAAGTTATACTTTGTCACATTATGGCTTCCTGAAGACGTTACACTCTCACATTATGGCTTCCTGAAGATGTAAACTCTCACATTATGGCTTCCTGAAGTTACACTCTCTCACATTATGGCTTCCTGAAGTTATACTCTCACATTATGGCTTCCTGAAGTTATACTTGTCACATTATGGCCTACTGAAGTTATACTTTGTCACATTATGGCTTACTGAAGAAGATACACTCTCACATTATGGCTTCCTGAAGTTATACTTTGTCACATTATGGCTTACTGAAGAAGTTACACTCTCACATTATGGCTTCCTGAAGTTATACTTTGTCACATTATGGCCTACTGAAGTTACACTCTCTCACATTATGGCTACCTGAAGTTACACTCTCTCACATTATGGCTTCCTGAAGTTACACTCTCTCACATTATGGCTTCCTGAAGTTACACTCTCTCACATTATGGCCTCCTGAAGTTACACTCTCTCACATTATGGCTTCCTGAAGTTACACTCTCTCACATTATGGCTTCCTGAAGTTATACTTTGTCACATTATGGCTTCCTGAAGTTACACTCTCTCACATTATGGCTTCCTGAAGTTACACTTTCACATTATGGCTTCCTGAAGTTATACTTTGTCACATTATGGCTTCCTGAAGAGTTACACTCTCACATTATGGCTTCCTGAAGAGTTACACTCTCACATTATGGCTTCCTGAAGTTACACTCTCTCACATTATGGCTTCCTGAAGTTATACTCTCACATTATGGCTTCCTGAAGTTATACTTTGTCACATTATGGCCTACTGAAGTTATACTTTGTCACATTATGGCTTACTGAAGAAGATACACTCTCACATTATGGCTTCCTGAAGTTATACTTTGTCACATTATGGCTTACTGAAGAAGTTACACTCTCACATTATGGCTTCCTGAAGTTATACTTTCTCACATTATGGCTTACTGAAGTTACACTCTCTCACATTATGGCTTCCTGAAGTTACACTCTCTCACATTATGGCTTCCTGAAGTTACACTCTCTCACAATATGGCTTCCTGAAGTTACACTCTCTCACATTATGGCCTCCTGAAGTTACACTCTCTCACATTATGGCTTCCTGAAGTTACACTCTCTCACATTATGGCTTCCTGAAGTTATACTTTGTCACATTATGGCTTCCTGAAGTTACACTCTCTCACATTATGGCTACCTGAAGTTACAGTTTGTCACATTATGGCTTCCTGAAGTTATACTTTGTCACATTATGGCTTCCTGAAGTTACACTCTCTCACATTATGGCCTACTGAAGAAGTTACACTCTCACATTATGGCTTCCTGAAGTTATACTTTGTCACATTATGGCCTACTGAAGTTACACTCTCTCACATTATGGCTACCTGAAGTTACAGTTTGTCACATTATGGCTTCCTGAAGTTATACTTTGTCACATTATGGCTTCCTGAAGTTATACTTTGTCACATTATGGCTTCCTGAAGACGTTACACTCTCACATTATGGCTTCCTGAAGATGTTAAACTCTCACATTATGGCTTCCTGAAGTTACACTCTCTCACATTATGGCTTCCTGAAGTTATACTCTCTCACAATATGGCTTCCTGAAGTTACACTCTCTCACATTATGGCCTACTGAAGAAGTTACACTCTCACATTATGGCTTCCTGAAGTTATACTCTCACATTATGGCCTACTGAAGAAGTTACACTCTCACATTATGGCTTCCTGAAGTTATACTCTCACATTATGCTTCCTGAAGTTATACTTTGTCACATTATGGCTTCCTGAAGATGTTACACTCTCACATTATGGCTTCCTGAAGATGTTACACTCTCACATTATGGCTTCCTGAAGTTACACTCTCTCACATTATGGCTTCCTGAAGTTACACTCTCTCACATTATGGCTTCCTGAAGTTACACTCTCTCACATTATGGCTTCCTGAAGTTACACTCTCTCACATTATGGCTTCCTGAAGTTATACTCTCTCACATTATGGCTTCCTGAAGTTACACTCTCTCACATTATGGCCTACTGAAGAAGTTACTCTCTCACATTATGGCTTCCTGAAGTTACACTCTCTCACATTATGGCCTACTGAAGAAGTTACACTCTCACATTATGGCTTCCTGAAGTTACACTCTCTCACATTATGGCTTCCTGAAGTTACACTCTCTCACATTATGGCTTCCTGAAGTTACACTCTTTCACATTATGGCCTACTGAAGAAGTTACACTCTCACATTATGGCTTCCTGAAGTTATACTCTCACATTATGGCCTACTGAAGAAGTTACACTCTCACATTATGGCTTCCTGAAGTTATACTCTCACATTATGGCTTCCTGAAGTTATACTTTGTCACATTATGGCTTCCTGAAGTTACACTCTCTCACATTATGGCTTCCTGAAGTTACACTCTCTCACATTATGGCTTCCTGAAGTTACACTCTCTCACATTATGGCTTCCTGAAGACGTTACACTCTCACATTATGGCTTCCTGAAGAGTTAAACTCTCACATTATGGCTTCCTGAAGTTACACTCTCTCACATTATGGCTTCCTGAAGTTATACTCTCACATTATGGCTTCCTGAAGTTATACTTTGTCACATTATGGCCTACTGAAGTTATACTTTGTCACATTATGGCTTACTGAAGAAGATACACTCTCACATTATGGCTACCTGAAGTTATACTTTGTCACATTATGGCTTACTGAAGAAGTTACACTCTCACATTATGGCTTCCTGAAGTTATACTTTTCACATTATGGCCTACTGAAGTTACACTCTCTCACATTATGGCTACCTGAAGTTACACTCTCTCACATTATGGCTTCCTGAAGTTACACTCTCTCACAATATGGCTTCCTGAAGTTCACTCTCTCACATTATGGCCTCCTGAAGTTACACTCTCTCACATTATGGCTTCCTGAAGTTACACTCTCTCACATTATGGCTTCCTGAAGTTATACTTTGTCACATTATGGCTTCCTGAAGTTACACTCTCTCACATTATGGCTACCTGAAGTTACAGTTTGTCACATTATGGCTTCCTGAAGTTATACTTTGTCACATTATGGCTTCCTGAAGTTACACTCTCTCACATTATGGCCTACTGAAGAAGTTACACTCTCACATTATGGCTTCCTGAAGTTATACTTTGTCACATTATGGCCTACTGAAGTTACACTCTCTCACATTATGGCTACCTGAAGTTACAGTTTGTCACATTATGGCTTCCTGAAGTTATACTTTGTCACATTATGGCTTCCTGAAGTTATACTTTGTCACATTATGGCTTCCTGAAGACGTTACACTCTCACATTATGGCTTCCTGAAGATGTTAAACTCTCACATTATGGCTTCCTGAAGTTACACTCTCTCACATTATGGCTTCCTGAAGTTACACTCTCTCACAATATGGCTTCCTGAAGTTACACTCTCTCACATTATGGCCTACTGAAGAAGTTACACTCTCACATTATGGCTTCCTGAAGTTATACTCTCACATTATGGCCTACTGAAGAAGTTACACTCTCACATTATGGCTTCCTGAAGTTATACTCTCACATTATGGCTTCCTGAAGTTAAACTCTCTCACATTATGGCCTACTGAAGAAGTTACACTCTCACATTATGGCTTCCTGAAGTTATACTTTGTCACATTATGGCTTCCTGAAGTTATACTTTCTCACATTATGGCTTCCTGAAGTTGCACTCTCTCACATTATGGCTTCCTGAAGTTACACTCTCACATTATGGCTTCCTGAAGTTATACTTTCTCACATTATGGCTTCCTGAAGTTACACTCTCTCACATTATGGCTTCCTGAAGTTACACTCTCTCACATTATGGCTTCCTGAAGTTATACTTTGTCACATTATGGCTTCCTGAAGTTATACTTCTCACATTATGGCTTCCTGAAGAGTTACACTCTCACATTATGGCTTCCTGAAGTTACACTCTCACATTATGGCTTCCTGAAGTTACACTCTCTCACATTATGGCTTCCTGAAGTTATACTCTCTCACATTATGGCTTCCTGAAGTTACACTCTCTCACATTATGGCCTACTGAAGAAGTTACACTCTCACATTATGGCTTCCTGAAGTTATACTCTCACATTATGGCCTACTGAAGAAGTTACACTCTCACATTATGGCTTCCTGAAGTTATACTCTCACATTATGGCTTCCTGAAGTTATACTTTGTCACATTATGGCTTCCTGAAGTTACACTCTCACATTATGGCTTCCTGAAGTTACACTCTCACATTATGGCTTCCTGAAGTTACACTCTCTCACATTATGGCTTCCTGAAGTTACACTCTCTCACATTATGGCTTCCTGAAGTTACACTCTCTCACATTATGGCTTCCTGAAGTTATACTCTCTCACATTATGGCTTCCTGAAGTTAAACTCTCTCACATTATGGCCTACTGAAGAAGTACACTCTCACATTATGGCTTCCTGAAGTTATACTTTGTCACATTATGGCTTCCTGAAGTTATACTTTGTCACATTATGGCTTCCTGAAGTTATACTTTGTCACATTATGGCTTCCTGAAGACGTTACACTCTCACATTATGGCTTCCTGAAGATGTTAAACTCTCACATTATGGCTTCCTGAAGTTACACTCTCTCACATTATGGCTTCCTGAAGTTACACTCTCTCACAATATGGCTTCCTGAAGTTACACTCTCTCACATTATGGCCTACTGAAGAAGTTACACTCTCACATTATGGCTTCCTGAAGTTATACTCTCACATTATGGCCTACTGAAGAAGTTACACTCTCACATTATGGCTTCCTGAAGTTATACTCTCACATTATGGCTTCCTGAAGTTATACTTTGTCACATTATGGCTTCCTGAAGTTACACTCTCACATTATGGCTTCCTGAAGAGTTACACTCTCACATTATGGCTTCCTGAAGTTACACTCTCTCACATTATGGCTTCCTGAAGTTACACTCTCTCACATTATGGCTTCCTGAAGTTACACTCTCTCACATTATGGCTTCCTGAAGTTACACTCTCTCACATTATGGCTTCCTGAAGTTACACTCTCTCACATTATGGCTTCCTGAAGTTACACTCTCTCACATTATGGCTACTGAAGAAGTTACACTCTCTCACATTATGGCTTCCTGAAGTTACACTCTCTCACATTATGGCTACTGAAGAAGTTACACTCTCACATTATGGCTTCCTGAAGTTACACTCTCTCACATTATGGCTTCCTGAAGTTACACTCTCTCACATTATGGCTTCCTGAAGTTACACTCTTTCACATTATGGCCTACTGAAGAAGTTACACTCTCACATTATGGCTTCCTGAAGTTATACTCTCACATTATGGCCTACTGAAGAAGTTACACTCTCACATTATGGCTTCCTGAAGTTATACTCTCACATTATGGCTTCCTGAAGTTATACTTTGTCACATTATGGCCTACTGAAGTTATACTTTGTCACATTATGGCTTACTGAAGAAGATACACTCTCACATTATGGCTACCTGAAGTTATACTTTGTCACATTATGGCTTACTGAAGAAGTTACACTCTCACATTATGGCTTCCTGAAGTTATACTTTGTCACATTATGGCCTACTGAAGTTACACTCTCTCACATTATGGCTACCTGAAGTTACACTCTCTCACATTATGGCTTCCTGAAGTTACACTCTCTCACATATGGCTTCCTGAAGTTCCACTCTCTCACATTATGGCCTCCTGAAGTTACACTTCTCACATTATGGCTTACTGAAGTTACACTCTCTCACATTATGGCTTCCTGAAGTTATACTTTGTCACATTATGGCTTCCTGAAGTTACACTCTCTCACATTATGGCTACCTGAAGTTACACTTGTCACATTATGGCTTCCTGAAGTTATACTTTGTCACATTATGGCTTCCTGAAGTTACACTCTCTCACATTATGGCCTACTGAAGAAGTTACACTCTCACATTATGGCTTCCTGAAGTTATACTTTGTCACATTATGGCCTACTGAAGTTACACTCTCTCACATTATGGCTACCTGAAGTTACAGTTTGTCACATTATGGCTTCCTGAAGTTATACTTTGTCACATTATGGCTTCCTGAAGTTATACTTTGTCACATTATGGCTTCCTGAAGTTACACTCTCTCACAATATGGCTTCCTGAAGTTACACTCTCTCACATTATGGCCTCCTGAAGTTACACTCTCTCACATTATGGCTTCCTGAAGTTACACTCTCACATTATGGCTTCCTGAAGTTATACTTTGTCACATTATGGCTTCCTGAAGTTACACTCTCTCACATTATGGCTACCTGAAGTTACAGTTTGTCACATTATGGCTTCCTGAAGTTATACTTTGTCACATTATGGCTTCCTGAAGTTACACTCTCTCACATTATGGCCTACTGAAGAAGTTACACTCTCACATTATGGCTTCCTGAAGTTATACTTTGTCACATTATGGCCTACTGAAGTTACACTCTCTCACATTATGGCTACCTGAAGTTACAGTTTGTCACATTATGGCTTCCTGAAGTTATACTTTGTCACATTATGGCTTCCTGAAGTTATACTTTGTCACATTATGGCTTCCTGAAGAGTTACACTCTCACATTATGGCTTCCTGAGAGTTAAACTCTCACATTATGGCTTCCTGAAGTTACACTCTCTCACATTATGGCTTCCTGAAGTTATACTCTCTCACATTATGGCTTCCTGAAGTTACACTCTCTCACATTATGGCCTACTGAAGAAGTTACACTCTCACATTATGGCTTCCTGAAGTTATACTCTCACATTATGGCTACTGAAGAAGTTATACTCTCACATTATGGCTTCCTGAAGTTATACTCTCACATTATGCTTCCTGAAGTTATACTTTGTCACATTATGGCTTCCTGAAGTTATACTCTCACATTATGGCTTCCTGAAGTTATACTTGTCACATTATGGCTTCTGAAGAAGTTACACTCTCACATTATGGCTTCCTGAAGTTACACTCTCTCACATTATGGCTTCCTGAAGTTACACTCTCTCACATTATGGCTTCCTGAAGTTACACTCTCTCACATTATGGCTTCCTGAAGTTACACTCTCTCACATTATGGCTTCCTGAAGTTACACTCTCTCACATTATGGCCTACTGAAGAAGTTACTCTCTCACATTATGGCTTCCTGAAGTTACACTCTCTCACATTATGGCCTACTGAAGAAGTTACACTCTCACATTATGGCTTCCTGAAGTTACACTCTCTCACATTATGGCTTCCTGAAGTTACACTCTCTCACAATATGGCTTCCTGAAGTTACACTCTTTCACATTATGGCCTACTGAAGAAGTTACACTCTCACATTATGGCTTCCTGAAGTTATACTCTCACATTATGGCCTACTGAAGAAGTTACACTCTCACATTATGGCTTCCTGAAGTTATACTCTCACATTATGGCTTCCTGAAGTTATACTTTGTCACATTATGGCCTACTGAAGTTATACTTTGTCACATTATGGCTTACTGAAGAAGATACACTCTCACATTATGGCTACCTGAAGTTATACTTGTCACATTATGGCTTACTGAAGAAGTTACACTCTCACATTATGGCTTCCTGAAGTTATACTTTGTCACATTATGGCCTACTGAAGTTACACTCTCTCACATTATGGCTACCTGAAGTTACACTCTCTCACATTGTGGCTTCCTGAAGTTATATTTTGTCACATTATGGCCTACTGAAGTTACACTCTCTCACATTATGGCTACCTGAAGTTACACTTGTCACATTATGGCTTCCTGAAGTTATACTTTGTCACATTATGGCTTCCTGAAGTTATACTTTGTCACATTATGGCTTCCTGAAGACGTTACACTCTCACATTATGGCTTCCTGAAGAGTTAAACTCTCACATTATGGCTTCCTGAAGTTACACTCTCTCACATTATGGCTTCCTGAAGTTATACTCTCTCACAATGGCTTCCTGAAGTTACACTCTCTCACATTATGGCCTACTGAAGAAGTTACACTCTCACATTATGGCTTCCTGAAGTTATACTCTCACATTATGGCCTCCTGAAGTTACACTCTCACATTATGGCTTCCTGAAGTTATACTCTCACATTATGCTTCCTGAAGTTATACTTTGTCACATTATGGCTTCCTGAAGATTACACTCTCACATTATGGCTTCCTGAAGATGTTACACTCTCACATTATGGCTTCCTGAAGTTACACTCTCTCACATTATGGCTTCCTGAAGTTACACTCTCTCACATTATGGCTTCCTGAAGTTACACTCTCTCACATTATGGCTTCCTGAAGTTACACTCTCTCACATTATGGCTTCCTGAAGTTACACTCTCTCACATTATGGCTTCCTGAAGTTACACTCTCTCACATTATGGCTACTGAAGAAGTTACTCTCTCACATTATGGCTTCCTGAAGTTACACTCTCTCACATTATGGCCTACTGAAGAAGTTACACTCTCACATTATGGCTTCCTGAAGTTACACTCTCTCACATTATGGCTTCCTGAAGTTACACTCTCTCACATTATGGCTTCCTGAAGTTACACTCTTTCACATTATGGCCTACTGAAGAAGTTACACTCTCACATTATGGCTTCCTGAAGTTATACTCTCACATTATGGCCTACTGAAGAAGTTACACTCTCACATTATGGCTTCCTGAAGTTATACTCTCACATTATGGCTTCCTGAAGTTATACTTGTCACATTATGGCCTACTGAAGTTATACTTGTCACATTATGGCTTACTGAAGAAGATACACTCTCACATTATGGCTACCTGAAGTTACTTGTCACATTATGGCTTCCTGAAGAAGTTACACTCTCACATTATGGCTTCCTGAAGTTATACTTGTCACATTATGGCCTCCTGAAGTTACACTCTCACATTATGGCTACCTGAAGTTACACTCTCTCACATTATGGCTTCCTGAAGTTACACTCTCTCACATATGGCTTCCTGAAGTTCACTCTCTCACATTATGGCTCCTGAAGTTACACTCTCTCACATTATGGCTTCCTGAAGTTACACTCTCTCACATTATGGCTTCCTGAAGTTATACTTCTCACATTATGGCTTCCTGAAGTTACACTCTCTCACATTATGGCTACCTGAAGTTACAGTTTGTCACATTATGGCTTCCTGAAGTTATACTTTGTCACATTATGGCTTCCTGAAGTTACACTCTCTCACATTATGGCCTACTGAAGAAGTTACACTCTCACATTATGGCTTCCTGAAGTTATACTTTGTCACATTATGGCTACTGAAGTTACACTCTCTCACATTATGGCTCCTGAAGTTACACTTTGTCACATTATGGCTTCCTGAAGTTATACTTGTCACATTATGGCTTCCTGAAGTTATACTTTGTCACATTATGGCTTCCTGAAGACGTTACACTCTCACATTATGGCTTCCTGAAGATTTAACTCTCACATTATGGCTTCCTGAAGTTACACTCTCTCACATTATGGCTTCCTGAAGTTATACTCTCTCACAATATGGCTTCCTGAAGTTACACTCTCTCACATTATGGCCTACTGAAGAAGTTACACTCTCACATTATGGCTTCCTGAAGTTATACTCTCACATTATGGCTTCCTGAAGAAGTTACACTCTCACATTATGGCTTCCTGAAGTTATACTCTCACATTATGGCTTCCTGAAGTTATACTTTGTCACATTATGGCTTCCTGAAGTTATACTTTGTCACATTATGGCTTCCTGAAGTTACACTCTCTCACAATATGGCTTCCTGAAGTTCCACTCTCTCACATTATGGCCTCCTGAAGTTACACTCTCTCACATTATGGCTTCCTGAAGTTACACTCTCTCACATTATGGCTTCCTGAAGTTATACTTTGTCACATTATGGCTTCCTGAAGTTACACTCTCTCACATTATGGCCCTGAAGTTACAGTTTGTCACATTATGGCTTCCTGAAGTTATACTTGTCACATTATGGCTTCCTGAAGTTACACTCTCTCACATTATGGCCTACTGAAGAAGTTACACTCTCACATTATGGCTTCCTGAAGTTATACTTTGTCACATTATGGCCTACTGAAGTTACACTCTCTCACATTATGGCTACCTGAAGTTACAGTTTGTCACTATGGCTTCCTGAAGTTATACTTTGTCACATTATGGCTTCCTGAAGTTATACTTTGTCACATTATGGCTTCCTGAAGACGTTACACTCTCACATTATGGCTCCTGAAGATGTAAACTCTCACATATGGCTTCCTGAAGTTACACTCTCTCACATTATGGCTTCCTGAAGTTATACTCTCACATTATGGCTTCCTGAAGTTATACTTTGTCACATTATGGCCTACTGAAGTTATACTTTGTCACATTATGGCTTACTGAAGAAGATACACTCTCACATTATGGCTACCTGAAGTTATACTTGTCACATTATGGCTTACTGAAGAAGTTACACTCTCACATTATGGCTTCCTGAAGTTATACTTGTCACATTATGGCCTATGAAGTTACACTCTCTCACATTATGGCTACCTGAAGTTACACTCTCTCACATTATGGCTCCTGAAGTTACACTCTCTCACAATATGGCTTCCTGAAGTTCCACTCTCTCACATTATGGCTTCCTGAAGTTACACTCTCTCACACTTACATTAGGCTTCCTGAAGTTACACTCTCTCACATTATGGCTTCCTGAAGTTATACTTTGTCACATTATGGCTTCCTGAAGTTACACTCTCTCACATTATGGCTACCTGAAGTTACTTGTCACATTATGGCTTCCTGAAGTTATACTTTGTCATTATGGCTTCCTGAAGAAGTTACACTCTCACATTATGGCTTCCTGAAGTGTTTACTCTCACATTATGGCTTCCTGAAGTTACACTCTCTACATTATGGCTTCTGAAGTTATACTCTCACATTATGGCTTCCTGAAGTTATACTTTGTCACATTATGGCCACTGAAGTTATACTTTGTCACATTATGGCTTACTGAAGAAGATACACTCTCACATTATGGCTTCCTGAAGTTTACTTGTCACATTATGGCTTCCTGAAGAAGTTACACTCTCACATTATGGCTTCCTGAAGTTATACTTTTTCACATTATGGCCTATGAAGTTACACTCTCTCACATTATGGCTTCCTGAAGTTACACTCTCTCACATTGGGCTTATGAAGTTACACTCTCTCACAATATGGCTTCCTGAAGTTCCACTTCTCACATTATGGCTCCTGAAGTTACACTCTCTCACATTATGGCTTCCTGAAGTTACACTCTCTCACATTATGGCTTCCTGAAGTTATACTTTGTCACATTATGGCTTCCTGAAGTACACTCTCTCACATTATGGCTTCCTGAAGTTACAGTTTGTCACATTATGGCTTCCTGAAGTTATACTTGTCACATTATGGCTTCCTGAAGTTACACTCTCTCACATTATGCCTACTGAAGAAGTACACTCTCACATTATGGCTTCCTGAAGTTATATTTTGTCACATTATGGCCTACTGAAGTTACACTCTCTCACATTATGGCTACCTGAAGTTACAGTTTGTCACATTATGGCTTCCTGAAGTTATACTTGGTCACATTATCACTTCCTGAAGTTATACTTGTCACATTATGGCTTCCTGAAGACGTTACACTCTCACATTATGGCTTCCTGAAGATGTTAAACTCTCACATTATGGCTTCCTGAAGTTACACTCTCTCACATTATGGCTTCCTGAAGTTATACTCTCTCACATTATGGCTCCTGAAGTTACACTCTCTCACATTATGGCCTACTGAAGAAGTTACACTCTCACATTATGGCTTCCTGAAGTTATACTCTCACATTATGGCTTACTGAGAGTTACACTCTCACATTATGGCTTCCTGAAGTTATACTCTCACATTATGCTTCCTGAAGTTATACTTTGTCACATTATGGCTTCCTGAAGATGTTACACTCTCACATTATGGCTTCCTGAAGATGTTACTCTCACATTATGGCTCCTGAAGTTACACTCCACATTATGGCTTCCTGAAGTTACACTCTCTCACATTATGGCTTCCTGAAGTTACACTCTCTCACATTATGGCTTCCTGAAGTTACACTCTCTCACATTATGGCTTCCTGAAGTATAACTCTCTCACATTATGGCTTCCTGAAGTTAACTCTCTCACATTATGGCTACTGAAGAAGTTACTCTCTCACATTATGGCTTCCTGAAGTTACACTCTCACATTATGGCCTTACTGAAGAGTTACACTCTCACATTATGGCTTCCTGAAGTTACACTCTCTCACATTATGGCTTCCTGAAGTTACACTCTCTCACATTATGGCTTCCTGAAGTTACACTCTCTCACATTATGGCCTACTGAAGAAGTACACTCTCACATTATGGCTTCCTGAAGTTACACTCTCACATTATGGCCTACTGAAGAAGTTACACTCTCACATTATGGCTTCCTGAAGTTATACTCTTCACATTATGGCTTCCTGAAGTTATACTTGTCACATTATGGCTTCCTGAAGTTACACTCTCTCACATATGGCTTCCTGAAGTTACACTCTCTCACATTATGGCTTCCTGAAGTTACACTCTCTCACATTATGGCTCCTGAAGAGTTACACTCTCACATTATG
The DNA here is from genome assembly GCF_002021735.2 of Oncorhynchus kisutch. Taxonomy (NCBI): domain Eukaryota; kingdom Metazoa; phylum Chordata; class Actinopteri; order Salmoniformes; family Salmonidae; genus Oncorhynchus; species Oncorhynchus kisutch. The sequence continues at coordinate 18,145,656 of NC_034186.2, read as the reverse complement.
GCTTCCTGAAGAGTTAAACTCTCACATTATGGCTCCTGAAGTTACACTCTCTCACATTATGGCTTCCTGAAGTTATACTCTCACATTATGGCTTCCTGAAGTTATACTTGTCACATTATGGCTCCTGAAGTTATACTTTGTCACATTATGGCTTACTGAAGAAAGATACACTCTCACATTATGGCTACCTGAAGTTATACTTTGTCACATTATGGCTTACTGAAGAAGTTACACTCTCACATTATGGCTTCCTGAAGTTAACTTTCTCACATTATGGCCTACTGAAGTTACACTCTCTCACATTATGGCTTCCTGAAGTTACACTCTCTCACATTATGGCTTCCTGAAGTTACACTCTCTCACAATATGGCTTCCTGAAGTTCCACTCTCTCACATTATGGCCTCCTGAAGTTACACTCTCTCACATTATGGCTTCCTGAAGTTACACTCTCTCACATTATGGCTTCCTGAAGTTATACTTTGTCACATTATGGCTTCCTGAAGTTACACTCTCTCACATTATGGCTACCTGAAGTTACACTGTCACATTATGGCTTCCTGAAGTTATACTTTGTCACATTATGGCTTCCTGAAGTTACACTCTCTCACATTATGGCTACTGAAGAAGTTACACTTTGTCACATTATGGCTTCCTGAAGTTATACTTTGTCACATTATGGCTTCCTGAAGTTATACTTTGTCACATTATGGCTTCCTGAAGTTACACTCTCTCACATTATGGCTTCCTGAAGTTACACTCTCTCTCACATTATGGCTCCTGAAGTTACACTCTCTCTCACATTATGGCTTCCTGAAGTTACACTCTCTCACATTATGGAACTGGCTTCCTGAAGTTATACTTTGTCACATTATGGCTTCCTGAAGTTACACTCTCTCACATTATGGCTACCTGAAGTTACATTTGTCACATTATGGCTTCCTGAAGTTATACTTTGTCACATTATGGCTTCCTGAAGTTACACTCTCTCACATTATGGCCTACTGAAGAAGTTACACTCTCACATTATGGCTTCCTGAAGTTATACTTTGTCACATTATGGCCTACTGAAGTTACACTCTCTCACATTATGGCTACCTGAAGTTACACTTTGTCACATTATGGCTTCCTGAAGTTATACTTTCACATTATGGCTTCCTGAAGTTATACTTTGTCACATTATGGCTTCCTGAAGACGTTACACTCTCACATTATGGCTTCCTGAGATGTTAAACTCTCACATTATGGCTTCCTGAAGTTACACTCTCTCACATTATGGCTTCCTGAAGTTATACTCTCTCACAATATGGCTTCCTGAAGTTACACTCTCTCACATTATGGCCTACTGAAGAAGTTACACTCTCACATTATGGCTTCCTGAAGTTATACTCTCACATTATGGCCTACTGAAGAAGTTACACTCTCACATTATGGCTTCCTGAAGTTATACTCTCACATTATGGCTTCCTGAAGTTATACTTTGTCACATTATGGCTTCCTGAAGATTACACTCTCACATTATGGCTTCCTGAAGATGTTACACTCTCACATTATGGCTTCCTGAAGTTACACTCTCTCACATTATGGCTTCCTGAAGTTACACTCTCTCACATTATGGCTTCCTGAAGTTACACTCTCTCACATTATGGCTTCCTGAAGTTACACTCTCTCACATTATGGCTTCCTGAAGTTACACTCTCTCACATTATGGCTTCCTGAAGTTACACTCTCTCACATTATGGCCTACTGAAGAATTACTCTCTCACATTATGGCTTCCTGAAGTTACACTCTCTCACATTATGGCCTACTGAAGAAGTTACACTCTCACATTATGGCTTCCTGAAGTTACACTCTCTCACATTATTGCTTCCTGAAGTTACACTCTCTCACAATATGGCTTCCTGAAGTTACACTCTTTCACATTATGGCCTACTGAAGAAGTTACACTCTCACATTATGGCTTCCTGAAGTTATACTCTCACATTATGGCCTACTGAAGAAGTTACACTCTCACATTATGGCTTCCTGAAGTTATACTCTCACATTATGGCTTCCTGAAGTTATACTTTGTCACATTATGGCCTACTGAAGTTATACTTTGTCACATTATGGCTTACTGAAGAAGATACACTCTCACATTATGGCTACCTGAAGTTATACTTTGTCACATTATGGCTTACTGAAGAAGTTACACTCTCACATTATGGCTTCCTGAAGTTATACTTTGTCACATTATGGCTACTGAAGTTACACTCTCTCACATTATGGCTACCTGAAGTTACACTCTCTCACATTGTGGCTTCCTGAAGTTACACTCTCTCACAATATGGCTTCCTGAAGTTCCACTCTCTCACATTATGGCCTCCTGAAGTTACACTCTCTCACATTATGGCTTCCTGAAGTTACACTCTCTCACATTATGGCTTCCTGAAGTTATACTTTGTCACATTATGGCTTCCTGAAGTTACACTCTCTCACATTATGGCTACCTGAAGTTACAGTTTGTCACATTATGGCTTCCTGAAGTTATACTTTGTCACATTATGGCTTCCTGAAGTTACACTCTCTCACATTATGGCCTACTGAAGAAGTTACACTCTCACATTATGGCTTCCTGAAGTTATACTTTGTCACATTATGGCCTACTGAAGTTACACTCTCTCACATTATGGCTACCTGAAGTTACAGTTTGTCACATTATGGCTTCCTGAAGTTATACTTTGTCACATTATGGCTTCCTGAAGTTATACTTTGTCACATTATGGCTTCCTGAAGACGTTACACTCTCACATTATGGCTTCCTGAAGATGTTAAACTCTCACATTATGGCTTCCTGAAGTTACACTCTCTCACATTATGGCTTCCTGAAGTTATACTCTCTCACATTATGGCTTCCTGAAGTTACACTCTCTCACATTATGGCCTACTGAAGAGTTACACTCTCACATTATGGCTTCCTGAAGTTATACTCTCACATTATGGCCTACTGAAGAGGTTACACTCTCACATTATGGCTTCCTGAAGTTATACTTTGTCACATTATGGCCTACTGAAGTTATACTTTGTCACATTATGGCTTACTGAAGAAGATACACTCTCACATTATGGCTTCCTGAAGTTATACTTTGTCACATTATGGCTTACTGAAGAAGTTACACTCTCACATTATGGCTTCCTGAAGTTATACTTTGTCACATTATGGCCTCCTGAAGTTACACTCTCTCACATTATGGCTTCCTGAAGTTACACTCTCTCACATTATGGCTTCCTGAAGTTACACTCTCTCACAATATGGCTTCCTGAAGTTACACTCTCTCACATTATGGCCTCCTGAAGTTACACTCTCTCACATTATGGCTTCCTGAAGTTACACTCTCTCACATTATGGCTTCCTGAAGTTATACTTTGTCACATTATGGCTTCCTGAAGTTACACTCTCTCACATTATGGCTACCTGAAGTTACAGTTTGTCACATTATGGCTTCCTGAAGTTATACTTTGTCACATTATGGCTTCCTGAAGTTACACTCTCTCACATTATGGCCTACTGAAGAAGTTACACTCTCACATTATGGCTTCCTGAAGTTATACTTTGTCACATTATGGCCTACTGAAGTTACACTCTCTCACATTATGGCTTCCTGAAGTTACACTTTGTCACATTATGGCTTCCTGAAGTTATACTTTGTCACATTATGGCTTCCTGAAGTTATACTTTGTCACATTATGGCTTCCTGAAGACGTTACACTCTCACATTATGGCTTCCTGAAGATGTTAAACTCTCACATTATGGCTTCCTGAAGTTACACTCTCTCACATTATGGCTTCCTGAAGTTATACTCTCTCACAATATGGCTTCCTGAAGTTACACTCTCTCACATTATGGCCTACTGAAGAAGTTACACTCTCACATTATGGCTTCCTGAAGTTATACTCTCACATTATGGCTTACTGAAGAAGTTACACTCTCACATTATGGCTTCCTGAAGTTATACTCTCACATTATGGCTTCCTGAAGTTATACTTTGTCACATTATGGCTTCCTGAAGTTACACTCTGTCACATTATGGCTTCCTGAAGTTACACTCTCTCACATTATGGCTTCCTGAAGTTACACTCTCTCACATTATGGCTTCCTGAAGTTACACTCTCTCACATTATGGCTTCCTGAAGTTACACTCTCTCACATTATGGCTTCCTGAAGTTATACTTGTCACATTATGGCTTCCTGAAGTTACACTCTCTCACATTATGGCTTCCTGAAGTTACACTTCACATTATGGCTTCCTGAAGTTATACTGTCACATTATGGCTTCCTGAAGTTACACTCTCTCACATTATGGCCTACTGAAGAAGTTACACTCTCACATTATGGCTTCCTGAAGTTATACTTTGTCACATTATGGCCTACTGAAGTTACACTCTCTCACATTATGGCTTCCTGAAGTTACAGTTTGTCACATTATGGCTTCCTGAAGTTATACTTTGTCACATTATGGCTTCCTGAAGTTATACTTTGTCACATTATGGCTTCCTGAAGACGTTACACTCTCACATTATGGCTTCCTGAAGATTTAAACTCTCACATTATGGCTTCCTGAAGTTACACTCTCTCACATTATGGCTTCCTGAAGTTACACTCTCTCACATTATGGCTTACTGAAGAAGTTACACTCTCACATTATGGCTTCCTGAAGTTATACTCTCACATTATGGCCTACTGAAGAAGTTACACTCTCACATTATGGCTTCCTGAAGTTATACTCTCACATTATGGCTTCCTGAAGTTATACTTTGTCACATTATGGCTTCCTGAAGTTACACTCTCTCACATTATGGCTTCCTGAAGTTACACTCTCTCACATTATGGCTTCCTGAAGTTACACTCTCTCACATTATGGCTTCCTGAAGTTACACTCTCTCACATTATGGCTTCCTGAAGTTATACTTTGTCACATTATGGCTTCCTGAAGTTACACTCTCTCACATTATGGCTTACTGAAGAAGTTACACTCTCACATTATGGCTTCCTGAAGTTATACTTTGTCACATTATGGCCTACTGAAGTTACACTCTCTCACATTATGGCTTCCTGAAGTTACACTCTCTCACATTATGGCTTCCTGAAGTTATACTTTGTCACATTATGGCTTCCTGAAGTTACACTCTCTCACATTATGGCTACCTGAAGTTACAGTTTGTCACATTATGGCTTCCTGAAGTTATACTTTGTCACATTATGGCTTCCTGAAGTGACACTCTCTCACATTATGGCCTACTGAAGAAGTTACACTCTCACATTATGGCTTCCTGAAGTTATACTTTGTCACATTATGGCCTACTGAAGTTACCACTCTCTCACATTATGGCTACCTGAAGTTACAGTTTGTCACATTATGGCTTCCTGAAGTTATACTTTGTCACATTATGGCTTCCTGAAGTTATACTTTGTCACATTATGGCTTCCTGAAGACGTTACACTCTCACATTATGGCTTCCTGAAGATGTTAAACTCTCACATTATGGCTTCCTGAAGTTAGACTCTCTCACATTATGGCTTCCTGAAGTTATACTCTCTCACAATATGGCTTCCTGAAGTTACACTCTCTCACATTATGGCCTACTGAAGAAGTTACACTCTCACATTATGGCTTCCTGAAGTTATACTCTCACATTATGGCTTCCTGAAGAAGTTACACTCTCACATTATGGCTTCCTGAAGTTATACTCTCACATTATGCTTCCTGAAGTTATACTTTGTCACATTATGGCTTCCTGAAGTTATACTTTGTCACATTATGGCTTCCTGAAGTTACACTCTCTCACATTATGGCTTCCTGAAGTTACACTCTCTCACATTATGGCTTCCTGAAGTTATACTTTGTCACATTATGGCTTCCTGAAGTTACACTCTCTCACATTATGGCTACCTGAAGTTACAGTTTGTCACATTATGGCTTCCTGAAGTTATACTTTGTCACATTATGGCTTCCTGAAGTTACACTCTCTCACATTATGGCCTACTGAAGAAGTTACACTCTCACATTATGGCTTCCTGAAGTTATATTTTGTCACATTATGGCCTACTGAAGTTACACTCTCTCACATTATGGCTACCTGAAGTTACAGTTTGTCACATTATGGCTTCCTGAAGTTATACTTTGTCACATTATGGCTTCCTGAAGTTATACTTTGTCACATTATGGCTTCCTGAAGACGTTACACTCTCACATTATGGCTTCCTGAAGATGTTAAACTCTCACATTATGGCTTCCTGAAGTTACACTCTCTCACAATATGGCTTCCTGAAGTTACACTCTTTCACATTATGGCCTACTGAAGAAGTTACACTCTCACATTATGGCTTCCTGAAGTTATACTCTCACATTATGGCCTACTGAAGAAGTTACACTCTCACATTATGGCTTCCTGAAGTTATACTCTCACATTATGGCTTCCTGAAGTTATACTTTGTCACATTATGGCTTCCTGAAGTTACACTCTCTCACAATATGGCTTCCTGAAGTTCCACTCTCTCACATTATGGCCTCCTGAAGTTACACTCTCTCACATTATGGCTTCCTGAAGTTACACTCTCTCACATTATGGCTTCCTGAAGTTATACTTTGTCACATTATGGCTTCCTGAAGTTACACTCTCTCACATTATGGCTACCTGAAGTTACAGTTTGTCACATTATGGCTTCCTGAAGTTATACTTTGTCACATTATGGCTTCCTGAAGTTACACTCTCTCACATTATGGCCTACTGAAGAAGTTACACTCTCACATTATGGCTTCCTGAAGTTATATTTTGTCACATTATGGCCTACTGAAGTTACACTCTCTCACATTATGGCTACCTGAAGTTACAGTTTGTCACATTATGGCTTCCTGAAGTTATACTTTGTCACATTATGGCTTCCTGAAGTTATACTTTGTCACATTATGGCTTCCTGAAGACGTTACACTCTCACATTATGGCTTCCTGAAGATGTTAAACTCTCACATTATGGCTTCCTGAAGTTATACTCTCTCACATTATGGCTTCCTGAAGTTATACTCTCACATTATGGCTTCCTGAAGTTATACTTTGTCACATTATGGCCTACTGAAGTTATACTTTGTCACATTATGGCTTACTGAAGAAGATACACTCTCACATTATGGCTTCCTGAAGTTATATTTTGTCACATTATGGCCTACTGAAGTTACACTCTCTCACATTATGGCTACCTGAAGTTACAGTTTGTCACATTATGGCTTCCTGAAGTTATACTTTGTCACATTATGGCTTCCTGAAGTTATACTTTGTCACATTATGGCTTCCTGAAGACGTTACACTCTCACATTATGGCTTCCTGAAGATGTTAAACTCTCACATTATGGCTTCCTGAAGTTACACTCTCTCACAATATGGCTTCCTGAAGTTACACTCTTTCACATTATGGCCTACTGAAGAAGTTACACTCTCACATTATGGCTTCCTGAAGTTATACTCTCACATTATGGCCTACTGAAGAAGTTACACTCTCACATTATGGCTTCCTGAAGTTATACTCTCACATTATGGCTTCCTGAAGTTATACTTTGTCACATTATGGCGTCCTGAAGTTACACTCTCTCACAATATGGCTTCCTGAAGTTCCACTCTCTCACATTATGGCCTCCTGAAGTTACACTCTCTCACATTATGGCTTCCTGAAGTTACACTCTCTCACATTATGGCTTCCTGAAGTTATACTTTGTCACATTATGGCTTCCTGAAGTTACACTCTCTCACATTATGGCCTACTGAAGAAGTTACACTCTCACATTATGGCTTCCTGAAGTTATATTTTGTCACATTATGGCCTACTGAAGTTACACTCTCTCACATTATGGCTACCTGAAGTTACAGTTTGTCACATTATGGCTTCCTGAAGTTATACTTTGTCACATTATGGCTTCCTGAAGTTACACTCTCTCACATTATGGCTACCTGAAGTTACAGTTTGTCACATTATGGCTTCCTGAAGTTATACTTTGTCACATTATGGCTTCCTGAAGTTACACTCTCTCACATTATGGCCTACTGAAGAAGTTACACTCTCACATTATGGCTTCCTGAAGTTATACTTTGTCACATTATGGCCTACTGAAGTTACACTCTCTCACATTATGGCTACCTGAAGTTACAGTTTGTCACATTATGGCTTCCTGAAGTTATACTTTGTCACATTATGGCTTCCTGAAGTTATACTTTGTCACATTATGGCTTCCTGAAGACGTTACACTCTCACATTATGGCTTCCTGAAGATGTTAAACTCTCACATTATGGCTTCCTGAAGTTAGACTCTCTCACATTATGGCTTCCTGAAGTTATACTCTCTCACAATATGGCTTCCTGAAGTTACACTCTCTCACATTATGGCCTACTGAAGAAGTTACACTCTCACATTATGGCTTCCTGAAGTTATACTCTCACATTATGGCTTCCTGAAGAAGTTACACTCTCACATTATGGCTTCCTGAAGTTATACTCTCACATTATGCTTCCTGAAGTTATACTTTGTCACATTATGGCTTCCTGAAGTTATACTTTGTCACATTATGGCTTCCTGAAGTTACACTCTCTCACAATATGGCTTCCTGAAGTTCCACTCTCTCACATTATGGCCTCCTGAAGTTACACTCTCTCACATTATGGCTTCCCTGAAGTTACACTCTCTCACATTATGGCTTCCTGAAGTTATACTTTGTCACATTATGGCTTCCTGAAGTTACACTCTCTCACATTATGGCTACCTGAAGTTACAGTTTGTCACATTATGGCTTCCTGAAGTTATACTTTGTCACATTATGGCTTCCTGAAGTTACACTCTCTCACATTATGGCCTACTGAAGAAGTTACACTCTCACATTATGGCTTCCTGAAGTTATATTTTGTCACATTATGGCCTACTGAAGTTACACTCTCTCACATTATGGCTACCTGAAGTTACAGTTGTCACATTATGGCTTCCTGAAGTTATACTTTGTCACATTATGGCTTCCTGAAGTTATACTTTGTCACATTATGGCTTCCTGAAGACGTTACACTCTCACATTATGGCTTCCTGAAGATGTTAAAACTCTCACATTATGGCTTCCTGAAGTTACACTCTCTCACAATATGGCTTCCTGAAGTTACACTCTTTCACATTATGGCCTACTGAAGAAGTTACACTCTCACATTATGGCTTCCTGAAGTTATACTCTCACATTATGGCCTACTGAAGAAGTTACACTCTCACATTATGGCTTCCTGAAGTTATACTCTCACATTATGGCTTCCTGAAGTTATACTTTGTCACATTATGGCTTCCTGAAGTTACACTCTCTCACAATATGGCTTCCTGAAGTTCCACTCTCTCACATTATGGCCTCCTGAAGTTACACTCTCTCACATTATGGCTTCCTGAAGTTACACTCTCTCACATTATGGCTTCCTGAAGTTATACTTTGTCACATTATGGCTTCCTGAAGTTACACTCTCTCACATTATGCTACCTGAAGTTACAGTTTGTCACATTATGGCTTCCTGAAGTTATACTTTGTCACATTATGGCTTCCTGAAGTTACACTCTCTCACATTATGGCCTACTGAAGAAGTTACACTCTCACATTATGGCTTCCTGAAGTTATATTTTGTCACATTATGGCCTACTGAAGTTACACTCTCTCACATTATGGCTACCTGAAGTTACAGTTTGTCACATTATGGCTTCCTGAAGTTATACTTTGTCACATTATGGCTTCCTGAAGTTATACTTTGTCACATTATGGCTTCCTGAAGACGTTACACTCTCACATTATGGCTTCCTGAAGATGTTAAACTCTCACATTATGGCTTCCTGAAGTTATACTCTCTCACATTATGGCTTCCTGAAGTTATACTCTCACATTATGGCTTCCTGAAGTTATACTTTGTCACATTATGGCCTACTGAAGTTATACTTTGTCACATTATGGCTTACTGAAGAAGATACACTCTCACATTATGGCTTCCTGAAGTTATATTTTGTCACATTATGGCCTACTGAAGTTACACTCTCTCACATTATGGCTACCTGAAGTTACAGTTTGTCACATTATGGCCTTCCTGAAGTTATACTTTGTCACATTATGGCTTCCTGAAGTTATACTTTGTCACATTATGGCTTCCTGAAGACGTTACACTCTCACATTATGGCTTCCTGAAGATGTTAAACTCTCACATTATGGCTTCCTGAAGTTACACTCTCTCACAATATGGCTTCCTGAAGTTACACTCTTTCACATTATGGCCTACTGAAGAAGTTACACTCTCACATTATGGCTTCCTGAAGTTATACCTCTCACATTATGGCCTACTGAAGAAGTTACACTCTCACATTATGGCTTCCTGAAGTTATACTCTCACATTATGGCTTCCTGAAGTTATACTTTGTCACATTATGGCTTCCTGAAGTTACACTCTCTCACATATGGCTTCCTGAAGTTCCCACTCTCTCACATTATGGCCTCCTGAAGTTACACTCTCTCACATTATGGCTTCCTGAAGTTACACTCTCTCACATTATGGCTTCCTGAAGTTATACTTTGTCACATTATGGCTTCCTGAAGTTACACTCTCTCACATTAGGCTACCTGAAGTTACAGTTTGTCACATTATGGCTTCCTGAAGTTATACTTTGTCACATTATGGCCTCCTGAAGTTACACTCTCTCACATTATGGCCTACTGAAGAAGTTACACTCTCACATTATGGCTTCCTGAAGTTATACTTTGTCACATTATGGCCTACTGAAGTTACACTCTCTCACATTATGGCTACCTGAAGTTACAGTTTGTCACATTATGGCTTCCTGAAGTTATACTTTGTCACATTATGGCTTCCTGAAGTTATACTTGTCCACATTATGGCTTCCTGAAGTTACACTCTCTCACAATATGGCTTCCTGAAGTTCTACTCTCTCACATTATGGCCTCCTGAAGTTACACTCTCTCACATTATGGCTTCCTGAAGTTACACTCTCTCACATTATGGCTTCCTGAAGTTTACTTTGTCACATTATGGCTTCCTGAAGTTACACTCTCTCACATTATGGCTACCTGAAGTTACAGTTTGTCACATTATGGCTTCCTGAAGTTATACTTTGTCACATTATGGCTTCCTGAAGTTACACTCTCTCACATTATGGCCTACTGAAGAAGTTACACTCTCACATTATGGCTTCCTGAAGTTATATTTTTGTCACATTATGGCCTACTGAAGTTACACTCTCTCACATTATGGCTACCTGAAGTTACAGTTTGTCACATTATGGCTTCCTGAAGTTATACTTTGTCACATTATCACTTCCTGAAGTTATACTTTGTCACATTATGGCTTCCTGAAGACGTTACACTCTCACATTATGGCTTCCTGAAGATGTTAAACTCTCACATTATGGCTTCCTGAAGTTACACTCTCTCACATTATGGCTTCCTGAAGTTATACTCTCTCACAATATGGCTTCCTGAAGTTACACTCTCTCACATTATGGCCTACTGAAGAAGTTACACTCTCACATTATGGCTTCCTGAAATTATACTCTCACATTATGGCCTACTGAAGAAGTTACACTCTCACATTATGGCTTCCTGAAGTTATACTCTCACATTATGCTTCCTGAAGTTATACTTTGTCACATTATGGCTTCCTGAAGATGTTACACTCTCACATTATGGCTTCCTGAAGATGTTACACTCTCACATTATGGCTTCCTGAAGTTACACTCTCTCACATTATGGCTTCCTGAAGTTACACTCTCTCACATTATGGCTTCCTGAAGTTACACTCTCTCACATTATGGCTTCCTGAAGTTACACTCTCTCACATTATGGCTTCCTGAAGTTACACTCTCTCACATTATGGCTTCCTGAAGTTACACTCTCTCACATTATGGCCTACTGAAGAAGTTACTCTCTCACATTATGGCTTCCTGAAGTTACACTCTCTCACATTATGGCCTACTGAAGAAGTTACACTCTCACATTATGGCTTCCTGAAGTTACACTCTCTCACATTATTGCTTCCTGAAGTTACACTCTCTCACAATATGGCTTCCTGAAGTTACACTCTTTCACATTATGGCCTACTGAAGAAGTTACACTCTCACATTATGGCTTCCTGAAGTTATACTCTCACATTATGGCCTACTGAAGAAGTTACACTCTCACATTATGGCTTCCTGAAGTTATACTCTCACATTATGGCTTCCTGAAGTTATACTTTGTCACATTATGGCCTACTGAAGTTATACTTTGTCACATTATGGCTTACTGAAGAAGATACACTCTCACATTATGGCTACCTGAAGTTATACTTTGTCACATTATGGCTTACTGAAGAAGTTACACTCTCACATTATGGCTTCCTGAAGTTATACTTTGTCACATTATGGCCTACTGAAGTTATACTCTCTCACAATATGGCTTCCTGAAGTTACACTCTCTCACATTATGGCCTACTGAAGAAGTTACACTCTCACATTATGGCTTCCCTGAAATTATACTCTCACATTATGGCCTACTGAAGAAGTTACACTCTCACATTATGGCTTCCTGAAGTTATACTCTCACATTATGCTTCCTGAAGTTATACTTTGTCACATTATGGCTTCCTGAAGATGTTACACTCTCACATTATGGCTTCCTGAAGATGTTACACTCTCACATTATGGCTTCCTGAAAGTTACACTCTCTCACATTATGGCTTCCTGAAGTTACACTCTCTCACATTATGGCTTCCTGAAGTTACACTCTCTCACATTATGGCTTCCTGAAGTTACACTCTCTCACATTATGGCTTCCTGAAGTTACACTCTCTCACATTATGGCTTCCTGAAGTTACACTCTCTCACATTATGGCCTACTGAAGAAGTTACTCTCTCACATTTATGGGCTTCCTGAAGTTACACTCTCTCACATTATGGCCTACTGAAGAAGTTACACTCTCACATTATGGCTTCCTGAAGTTACACTCTCTCACATTATTGCTTCCTGAAGTTACACTCTCTCACAATATGGCTTCCTGAAGTTACACTCTTTCACATTATGGCCTACTGAAGAAGTTACACTCTCACATTATGGCTTCCTGAAGTTATACTCTCACATTATGGCCTACTGAAGAAGTTACACTCTCACATTATGGCTTCCTGAAGTTATACTCTCACATTATGGCTTCCTGAAGTTATACTTTGTCACATTATGGCCTACTGAAGTTATACTTTGTCACATTATGGCTTACTGAAGAAGATACACTCTCACATTATGGCTACCTGAAGTTATACTTTGTCACATTATGGCTTACTGAAGAAGTTACACTCTCACATTATGGCTTCCTGAAGTTATACTTTGTCACATTATGGCCTACTGAAGTTACACTCTCTCACATTATGGCTACCTGAAGTTACACTCTCTCACATTGTGGCTTCCTGAAGTTACACTCTCTCACAATATGGCTTCCTGAAGTTCCACTCTCTCACATTATGGCCTCCTGAAGTTACACTCTCTCACATTATGGCTTCCTGAAGTTACACTCTCTCACATTATGGCTTCCTGAAGTTATACTTTGTCACATTATGGCTTCCTGAAGTTACACTCTCTCACATTATGGCTACCTGAAGTTACAGTTTGTCACATTATGGCTTCCTGAAGTTATACTTTGTCACATTATGGCTTCCTGAAGTTACACTCTCTCACATTATGGCCTACTGAAGAAGTTACACTCTCACATTATGGCTTCCTGAAGTTATACTTTGTCACATTATGGCCTACTGAAGTTACACTCTCTCACATTATGGCTACCTGAAGTTACAGTTTGTCACATTATGGCTTCCTGAAGTTATACTTTGTCACATTATGGCTTCCTGAAGTTATACTTTGTCACATTATGGCTTCCTGAAGACGTTACACTCTCACATTATGGCTTCCTGAAGATGTTAAACTCTCACATTATGGCTTCCTGAAGTTAGACTCTCTCACATTATGGCTTCCTGAAGTTATACTCTCTCACAATATGGCTTCCTGAAGTTACACTCTCTCACATTATGGCCTACTGAAGAAGTTACACTCTCACATTATGGCTTCCTGAAGTTATACTCTCACATTATGGCTTCCTGAAGAAGTTACACTCTCACATTATGGCTTCCTGAAGTTATACTCTCACATTATGCTTCCTGAAGTTATACTTTGTCACATTATGGCTTCCTGAAGTTATACTTTGTCACATTATGGCTTCCTGAAGTTACACTCTCTCACAATATGGCTTCCTGAAGTTCCACTCTCTCACATTATGGCCTCCTGAAGTTACACTCTCTCACATTATGGCTTCCTGAAGTTACACTCTCTCACATTATGGCTTCCTGAAGTTATACTTTGTCACATTATGGCTTCCTGAAGTTACACTCTCTCACATTATGGCTACCTGAAGTTACAGTTTGTCACATTATGGCTTCCTGAAGTTATACTTTGTCACATTATGGCTTCCTGAAGTTACACTCTCTCACATTATGGCCTACTGAAGAAGTTACACTCTCACATTATGGCTTCCTGAAGTTATATTTTGTCACATTATGGCCTACTGAAGTTACACTCTCTCACATTATGGCTACCTGAAGTTACAGTTTGTCACATTATGGCTTCCTGAAGTTATACTTTGTCACATTATGGCTTCCTGAAGTTATACTTTGTCACATTATGGCTTCCTGAAGACGTTACACTCTCACATTATGGCTTCCTGAAGATGTTAAACTCTCACATTATGGCTTCCTGAAGTTACACTCTCTCACATTATGGCTTCCTGAAGTTATACTCTCACATTATGGCTTCCTGAAGTTATACTTTGTCACATTATGGCCTACTGAAGTTATACTTTGTCACATTATGGCTTACTGAAGAAGATACACTCTCACATTATGGCTACCTGAAGTTATACTTTGTCACATTATGGCTTACTGAAGAAGTTACACTCTCACATTATGGCTTCCTGAAGTTATACTTTGTCACATTATGGCCTACTGAAGTTACACTCTCTCACATTATGGCTACCTGAAGTTACACTCTCTCACATTGTTGGCTTCCTGAAGTTACACTCTCTCACAATATGGCTTCCTGAAGTTCCACTCTCTCACATTATGGCCTCCTGAAGTTACACTCTCTCACATTATGGCTTCCTGAAGTTACACTCTTTCACATTATGGCTTCCTGAAGTTATACTTTGTCACATTATGGCTTCCTGAAGTTACACTCTCTCACATTATGGCTACCTGAAGTTACAGTTTGTCACATTATGGCTTCCTGAAGTTATACTTTGTCACATTATGGCTTCCTGAAGTTACACTCTCTCACATTATGGCCTACTGAAGAAGTTACACTCTCACATTATGGCTTCCTGAAGTTATACTTTGTCACATTATGGCCTACTGAAGTTACACTCTCTCACATTATGGCTACCTGAAGTTACAGTTTGTCACATTATGGCTTCCTGAAGTTATACTTTGTCACATTATGGCTTCCTGAAGTTATACTTTGTCACATTATGGCTTCCTGAAGACGTTACACTCTCACATTATGGCTTCCTGAAGATGTTAAACTCTCACATTATGGCTTCCTGAAGTTACACTCTCTCACATTATGGCTTCCTGAAGTTATACTCTCTCACAATATGGCTTCCTGAAGTTACACTCTCACATTATGGCCTACTGAAGAAGTTACACTCTCACATTATGGCTTCCTGAAGTTATACTCTCACATTATGGCTTCCTGAAGAAGTTACACTCTCACATTATGGCTTCCTGAAGTTATACTCTCACATTATGCTTCCTGAAGTTATACTTTGTCACATTATGGCTTCCTGAAGACGTTACACTCTCACATTATGGCTTCCTGAAGATGTTACACTCTCACATTATGGCTTCCTGAAGTTACACTCTCTCACATTATGGCTTCCTGAAGTTACACTCTCTCACATTATGGCTTCCTGAAGTTACACTCTCTCACATTATGGCTTCCTGAAGTTACACTCTCTCACATTATGGCTTCCTGAAGTTACACTCTCTCACATTATGGCTTCCTGAAGTTACACTCTCTCACATTATGGCCTACTGAAGAAGTTACACTCTCACATTATGGCTTCCTGAAGTTATACTCTCACATTATGGCCTACTGAAGAAGTTACACTCTCACATTATGGCTTCCTGAAGTTATACTCTCACATTATGGCTTCCTGAAGTTATACTTTGTCACATTATGGCCTACTGAAGTTATACTTTGTCACATTATGGCTTACTGAAGAAGATACACTCTCACATTATGGCTTACTGAAGAAGTTACACTCTCACATTATGGCTTCCTGAAGTTATACTTTGTCACATTATGGCCTACTGAAGTTACACTCTCTCACATTATGGCTACCTGAAGTTACACTCTCTCACATTGTGGCTTCCTGAAGTTACACTCTCTCACAATATGGCTTCCTGAAGTTACACTCTCTCACATTATGGCCTCCTGAAGTTACACTCTCTCACATTATGGCTTCCTGAAGTTACACTCTCTCACATTATGGCTTCCTGAAGTTACACTCTCTCACATTATGGCTTCCTGAAGTTACACTCTCTCACATTATGGCTTCCTGAAGTTATACTTTGTCACATTATGGCTTCCTGAAGTTACACTCTCTCACATTATGGCTTCCTGAAGTTATACTTTGTCACATTATGGCTTCCTGAAGTTATACTTTGTCACATTATGGCTTCCTGAAGTTATACTTTGTCACATTATGGCTTCCTGAAGACGTTACACTCTCACATTATGGCTTCCTGAAGATGTTACACTCTCACATTATGGCTTCCTGAAGTTCCACTCTCTCACATTATGGCCTCCTGAAGTTACACTCTCTCACATTATGGCTTCCTGAAGTTACACTCTCTCACATTATGGCTTCCTGAAGTTATACTTTGTCACATTATGGCTTCCTGAAGTTACACTCTCTCACATTATGGCTACCTGAAGTTACAGTTTGTCACATTATGGCTTCCTGAAGTTATACTTTGTCACATTATGGCTTCCTGAAGTTACACTCTCTCACATTATGGCCTACTGAAGAAGTTACACTCTCACATTATGGCTTCCTGAAGTTATACTTTGTCACATTATGGCTTCCTGAAGTTATACTTTGTCACATTATGGCTTCCTGAAGACGTTACACTCTCACATTATGGCTTCCTGAAGATGTTAAACTCTCACATTATGGCTTCCTGAAGTTACACTCTCTCACATTATGGCTTCCTGAAGTTATACTCTCACATTATGGCTTCCTGAAGTTATACTTTGTCACATTATGGCCTACTGAAGTTATACTTTGTCACATTATGGCTTACTGAAGAAGATACACTCTCACATTATGGCTACCTGAAGTTATACTTTGTCACATTATGGCTTACTGAAGAAGTTACACTCTCACATTATGGCTTCCTGAAGTTATACTTTGTCACATTATGGCCTACTGAAGTTACACTCTCTCACATTATGGCTACCTGAAGTTACACTCTCTCACATTGTGGCTTCCTGAAGTTACACTCTCTCACAATATGGCTTCCTGAAGTTCCACTCTCTCACATTATGGCCTCCTGAAGTTACACTCTCTCACATTATGGCTTCCTGAAGTTACACTCTTTCACATTATGGCTTCCTGAAGTTATACTTTGTCACATTATGGCTTCCTGAAGTTACACTCTCTCACATTATGGCTACCTGAAGTTACAGTTTGTCACATTATGGCTTCCTGAAGTTATACTTTGTCACATTATGGCTTCCTGAAGTTACACTCTCTCACATTATGGCCTACTGAAGAAGTTACACTCTCACATTATGGCTTCCTGAAGTTATACTTTGTCACATTATGGCCTACTGAAGTTACACTCTCTCACATTATGGCTACCTGAAGTTACAGTTTGTCACATTATGGCTTCCTGAAGTTATACTTTGTCACATTATGGCTTCCTGAAGTTATACTTTGTCACATTATGGCTTCCTGAAGACGTTACACTCTCACATTATGGCTTCCTGAAGATGTTAAACTCTCACATTATGGCTTCCTGAAGTTACACTCTCTCACATTATGGCTTCCTGAAGTTATACTCTCTCACAATATGGCTTCCTGAAGTTACACTCTCACATTATGGCCTACTGAAGAAGTTACACTCTCACATTATGGCTTCCTGAAGTTATACTCTCACATTATGGCTTCCTGAAGAAGTTACACTCTCACATTATGGCTTCCTGAAGTTATACTCTCACATTATGCTTCCTGAAGTTATACTTTGTCACATTATGGCTTCCTGAAGACGTTACACTCTCACATTATGGCTTCCTGAAGATGTTACACTCTCACATTATGGCTTCCTGAAGTTACACTCTCTCACATTATGCTTCCTGAAGTTACACTCTCTCACATTATGGCTTCCTGAGTTACACTCTCTCACATTATGGCTTCCTGAAGTTACACTCTCTCACATTATGGCTTCCTGAAGTTACACTCTCTCACATTATGGCTTCCTGAAGTTACACTCTCTCACATTATGGCCCTACTGAAGAAGTTACACACTCTCACATTATGGCTTCCTGAAGTTATACTCTCACATTATGGGCCTACTGAAGAAGTTACACTCTCACATTATGGCTTCCTGAAGTTATACTCTCACATTATGGCTTCCTGAAGTTATACTTTGTCACATTATGGCCTACTGAAGTTATACTTTGTCACATTATGGCTTACTGAGAAGATACACTCTCACATTATGGCCTTACTGAAGAAGTTACACTCTCACATTATGGCTTCCTGAAGTTATACTTTGTCACATTATGGCCTACTGAAGTTACACTCTCTCACATTATGGCTACCTGAAGTTACACTCTCTCACATTGTGGCTTCCTGAAGTTACACTCTCTCACATATGGCTTCCTGAAGTTACACTCTCTCACATTATGGCCTCCTGAAGTTACACTCTCTCACATTATGGCTTCCTGAAGTTACACTCTCTCACATTATGGCTTCCTGAAGTTACACTCTCTCACATTATGGCTTCCTGAAGTTACACTCTCTCACATTATGGCTTCCTGAAGTTATACTTTGTCACATTATGGCTTCCTGAAGTTACTCTCTCTCACATTATGGCTTCCTGAAGTTATACTTTGTCACATTATGGCTTCCTGAAGTTATACTTTGTCACATTATGGCTTCCTGAAGTTATACTTTGTCACATTATGGCTTCCTGAAGACGTTACACTCTCACATTATGGCTTCCTGAAGATGTTACACTCTCACATTATGGCTTCCTGAAGTTCCACTCTCTCACATTATGGCCTCCTGAAGTTACACTCTCTCACATTATGGCTTCCTGAAGTTACACTCTCTCACATTATGGCTTCCTGAAGTTATACTTTGTCACATTATGGCTTCCTGAAGTTACACTCTCTCACATTATGGCTACCTGAAGTTACAGTTTGTCACATTATGGCTTCCTGAAGTTATACTTTGTCACATTATGGCTTCCTGAAGTTACACTCTCTCACATTATGGCTTCCTGAAGTTATACTTTGTCACATTATGGCTTCCTGAAGTTATACTTTGTCACATTATGGCTTCCTGAAGACGTTACACTCTCACATTATGGCTTCCTGAAGTTATACTTTGTCACATTATGGCTTCCTGAAGTTATACTTTGTCACATTATGGCTTCCTGAAGACGTTACACTCTCACATTATGGCTTCCTGAAGTTATACTCTCACATTATGGCCTACTGAAGAAGTTACACTCTCACATTATGGCTTCCTGAAGTTATACTCTCACATTATGGCTTCCTGAAGTTATACTTTGTCACATTATGGTATTGGCACTAGAAGTTATACTTTGTTCACATTATGGCTTACTGAAGAAGATACACTCTCACATTATGGCTTACTGAAGAAGTTACACTCTCACATTAGGCTTCCTGAAGTATACTTTGTCACATTATGGCCTACTGAAGTTACACTCTCTCACATTATGGCTACCTGAAGTTACACTCTCTCACATTGTGGCTTCCTGAAGTTACACTCTCTCACAATATGGCTTCTGAAGTTACACTCTCTCACATTATGGCCTCCTGAAGTTACACTCTCTCACATTATGGCTTCCTGAAGTTACACTCTCTCACATTATGGCTTCCTGAAGTTACACTCTCTCACATTATGGCTTCCTGAAGTTACACTCTCTCACATTATGGCTTCCTGAAGTTATACTTTGTCACATTATGGCTTCCTGAAGTTACACTCTCTCACATTATGGCTTCCTGAAGTTATACTTTGTCACATTATGGCTTCCTGAAGTTATACTTTGTCACATTATGGCTTCCTGAAGTTATACTTTGTCACATTATGGCTTCCTGAAGACGTTACACTCTCACATTATGGCTTCCTGAAGATGTTACACTCTCACATTATGGCTTCCTGAAGTTCCACTCTCTCACATTATGGCCTCCTGAAGTTACACTCTCTCACATTATGGCTTCCTGAAGTTACACTCTCTCACATTATGGCTTCCTGAAGTTATACTTTGTCACATTATGGCTTCCTGAAGTTACACTCTCTCACATTATGGCTACCTGAAGTTACAGTTTGTCACATTATGGCTTCCTGAAGTTATACTTTGTCACATTATGGCTTCCTGAAGTTACACTCTCTCACATTATGGCCTACTGAAGAAGTTACACTCTCACATTATGGCTTCCTGAAGTTATACTTTGTCACATTATGGCTTCCTGAAGTTATACTTTGTCACATTATGGCTTCCTGAAGACGTTACACTCTCACATTATGGCTTCCTGAAGATGTTAAACTCTCACATTATGGCTTCCTGAAGTTACACTCTCTCACATTATGGCTTCCTGAAGTTATACTCTCACATTATGGCTTCCTGAAGTTATACTTTGTCACATTATGGCCTACTGAAGTTATACTTTGTCACATTATGGCTTACTGAAGAAGATACACTCTCACATTATGGCTACCTGAAGTTATACTTGTCACATTATGGCTTACTGAAGAAGTTACACTCTCACATTATGGCTTCCTGAAGTTATACTTTGTCACATTATGGCCTACTGAAGTTACACTCTCTCACATTATGGCTACCTGAAGTTACACTCTCTCACATTGTGGCTTCCTGAAGTTACACTCTCTCACAATATGGCTTCCTGAAGTTCCACTCTCTCACATTATGGCCTCCTGAAGTTACACTCTCTCACATTATGGCTTCCTGAAGTTACACTCTTTCACATTATGGCTTCCTGAAGTTATACTTTGTCACATTATGGCTTCCTGAAGTTACACTCTCTCACATTATGGCTACCTGAAGTTACAGTTTGTCACATTATGGCTTCCTGAAGTTATACTTTGTCACATTATGGCTTCCTGAAGTTACACTCTCTCACATTATGGCCTACTGAAGAAGTTACACTCTCACATTATGGCTTCCTGAAGTTATACTTTGTCACATTATGGCCTACTGAAGTTACACTCTCTCACATTATGGCTACCTGAAGTTACAGTTTGTCACATTATGGCTTCCTGAAGTTATACTTTGTCACATTATGGCTTCCTGAAGTTATACTTTGTCACATTATGGCTTCCTGAAGACGTTACACTCTCACATTATGGCTTCCTGAAGATGTTAAACTCTCACATTATGGCTTCCTGAAGTTACACTCTCTCACATTATGGCTTCCTGAAGTTATACTCTCTCACAATATGGCTTCCTGAAGTTACACTCTCACATTATGGCCTACTGAAGAAGTTACACTCTCACATTATGGCTTCCTGAAGTTATACTCTCACATTATGGCTTCCTGAAGAAGTTACACTCTCACATTATGGCTTCCTGAAGTTATACTCTCACATTATGCTTCCTGAAGTTATACTTTGTCACATTATGGCTTCCTGAAGACGTTACACTCTCACATTATGGCTTCCTGAAGATGTTACACTCTCACATTATGGCTTCCTGAAGTTACACTCTCTCACATTATGGCTTCCTGAAGTTACACTCTCTCACATTATGGCTTCCTGAAGTTACACTCTCTCACATTATGGCTTCCTGAAGTTACACTCTCTCACATTATGGCTTCCTGAAGTTACACTCTCTCACATTATGGCTTCCTGAAGTTACACTCTCTCACATTATGGCCTACTGAAGAAGTTACACTCTCACATTATGGCTTCCTGAAGTTATACTCTCACATTATGGCCTACTGAAGAAGTTACACTCTCACATTATGGCTTCCTGAAGTTATACTCTCACATTATGGCTTCCTGAAGTTATACTTTGTCACATTATGGCCTACTGAAGTTATACTTTGTCACATTATGGCTTACTGAAGAAGATACACTCTCACATTATGGCTTACTGAAGAAGTTACACTCTCACATTATGGCTTCCTGAAGTTATACTTTGTCACATTATGGCCTACTGAAGTTACACTCTCTCACATTATGGCTACCTGAAGTTACACTCTCTCACATTGTGGCTTCCTGAAGTTACACTCTCTCACAATATGGCTTCCTGAAGTTACACTCTCTCACATTATGGCCTCCTGAAGTTACACTCTCTCACATTATGGCTTCCTGAAGTTACACTCTCTCACATTATGGCTTCCTGAAGTTACACTCTCTCACATTATGGCTTCCTGAAGTTACACTCTCTCACATTATGGCTTCCTGAAGTTATACTTTGTCACATTATGGCTTCCTGAAGTTACTCTCTCTCACATTATGGCTTCCTGAAGTTATACTTTGTCACATTATGGCTTCCTGAAGTTATACTTTGTCACATTATGGCTTCCTGAAGTTATACTTTGTCACATTATGGCTTCCTGAAGACGTTACACTCTCACATTATGGCTTCCTGAAGATGTTACACTCTCACATTATGGCTTCCTGAAGTTCCACTCTCTCACATTATGGCCTCCTGAAGTTACACTCTCTCACATTATGGCTTCCTGAAGTTACACTCTCTCACATTATGGCTTCCTGAAGTTATACTTTGTCACATTATGGCTTCCTGAAGTTACACTCTCTCACATTATGGCTACCTGAAGTTACAGTTTGTCACATTATGGCTTCCTGAAGTTATACTTTGTCACATTATGGCTTCCTGAAGTTACACTCTCTCACATTATGGCTTCCTGAAGTTATACTTTGTCACATTATGGCTTCCTGAAGTTATACTTTGTCACATTATGGCTTCCTGAAGACGTTACACTCTCACATTATGGCTTCCTGAAGTTATACTTTGTCACATTATGGCTTCCTGAAGTTATACTTTGTCACATTATGGCTTCCTGAAGACGTTACACTCTCACATTATGGCTTCCTGAAGATGTTAAACTCTCACATTATGGCTTCCTGAAGTTACACTCTCTCACATTATGGCTTCCTGAAGTTATACTCTCTCACAATATGGCTTCCTGAAGTTACACTCTCTCACATTATGGCCTACTGAAGAAGTTACACTCTCACATTATGGCTTCCTGAAGTTACACTCTCACATTATGGCTTCCTGAAGTTATACTCTCACATTATGGTTCCTGAAGTTATACTTTGTCACATTATGGCCTACTGAAGTTATACTTTGTCACATTATGGCTTACTGAAGAAGTTACACTCTCACATTATGGCTTCCTGAAGTTACACTCTCTCACATTATGGCTTCCTGAACTTACACTCTCTCACATTATGGCTTCCTGAAGTTACACTCTCTCACATTATGGCTTCCTGAAGTTATACTTTGTCACATTATGGCTTCCTGAAGTTACACTCTCTCACATTATGGCTTCCTGAAGTTATACTTTGTCACATTATGGCTTCCTGAAGTTATACTTTGTCACATTATGGCTTCCTGAAGTTATACTTGTCACATTATGGCTTCCTGAAGACGTTACACTCTCACATTATGGCTTCCTGAAGATGTTACACTCTCACATTATGGCTTCCTGAAGTTACACTCTCTCACATTATGGCTTCCTGAAGTTACACTCTCTCACATTATGGCTTCCTGAAGTTACACTCTCTCACATTATGGCTTCCTGAAGTTATACTTTGTCACATTATGGCTTCCTGAAGTTATACTTTGTCACATTATGGCTTCCTGAAGTTATACTTTGTCACATTATGGCCTACTGAAGTTATACTTTGTCACATTATGGCTTACTGAAGAAGATACACTCTCACATTATGGCTACCTGAAGTTATACTTTGTCACATTATGGCTTACTGAAGAAGTTACACTCTCACATTATGGCTTCCTGAAGTTATACTTTGTCACATTATGGCCTACTGAAGTTACACTCTCTCACATTATGGCTACCTGAAGTTACACTCTCTCACATTGTGGCTTCCTGAAGTTACACTCTCTCACAATATGGCTTCCTGAAGTTCCACTCTCTCACATTATGGCCTCCTGAAGTTACACTCTCTCACATTATGGCTTCCTGAAGTTACACTCTCTCACATTATGGCTTCCTGAAGTTATACTTTGTCACATTATGGCTTCCTGAAGTTACACTCTCTCACATTATGGCTACCTGAAGTTACAGTTTGTCACATTATGGCTTCCTGAAGTTATACTTTGTCACATTATGGCTTCCTGAAGTTACACTCTCTCACATTATGGCCTACTGAAGAAGTTACACTCTCACATTATGGCTTCCTGAAGTTATATTTTGTCACATTATGGCCTACTGAAGTTACACTCTCTCACATTATGGCTACCTGAAGTTACAGTTTGTCACATTATGGCTTCCTGAAGTTATACTTTGTCACATTATGGCTTCCTGAAGTTATACTTTGTCACATTATGGCTTCCTGAAGACGTTACACTCTCACATTATGGCTTCCTGAAGATGTTAAACTCTCACATTATGGCTTCCTGAAGTTACACTCTCTCACATTATGGCTTCCTGAAGTTATACTCTCACATTATGGCTTCCTGAAGTTATACTTTGTCACATTATGGCCTACTGAAGTTATACTTTGTCACATTATGGCTTACTGAAGAAGATACACTCTCACATTATGGCTACCTGAAGTTATACTTTGTCACATTATGGCTTACTGAAGAAGTTACACTCTCACATTATGGCTTCCTGAAGTTATACTTTGTCACATTATGGCCTACTGAAGTTACACTCTCTCACATTATGGCTACCTGAAGTTACACTCTCTCACATTGTGGTTTCCTGAAGTTAAATTCTCTCACAATATGGCTTCCTGAAGTTCCACTCTCTCACATTATGGCCTCCTGAAGTTACACTCTCTCACATTATGGCTTCCTGAAGTTACACTCTCTCACATTATGGCTTCCTGAAGTTATACTTTGTCACATTATGGCTTCCTGAAGTTACACTCTCTCACATTATGGCTACCTGAAGTTACAGTTTGTCACATTATGGCTTCCTGAAGTTATACTTTGTCACATTATGGCTTCCTGAAGTTACACTCTCTCACATTATGGCCTACTGAAGAAGTTACACTCTCACATTATGGCTTCCTGAAGTTATACTTTGTCAAATTATGGCCTACTGAAGTTACACTCTCTCACATTATGGCTACCTGAAGTTACAGTTTGTCACATTATGGCTTCCTGAAGTTATACTTTGTCACATTATGGCTTCCTGAAGTTATACTTTGTCACATTATGGCTTCCTGAAGACGTTACACTCTCACATTATGGCTTCCTGAAGATGTTAAACTCTCACATTATGGCTTCCTGAAGTTACACTCTCTCACATTATGGCTTCCTGAAGTTATACTCTCTCACAATATGGCTTCCTGAAGTTACACTCTCTCACATTATGGCCTACTGAAGAAGTTACACTCTCACATTATGGCTTCCTGAAGTTATACTCTCACATTATGGCTTCCTGAAGAAGTTACACTCTCACATTATGGCTTCCTGAAGTTATACTCTCACATTATGCTTCCTGAAGTTATACTTTGTCACATTATGGCTTCCTGAAGACGTTACACTCTCACATTATGGCTTCCTGAAGATGTTACACTCTCACATTATGGCTTCCTGAAGTTACACTCTCTCACATTATGGCTTCCTGAAGTTACACTCTCTCACATTATGGCTTCCTGAAGTTACACTCTCTCACATTATGGCTTCCTGAAGTTACACTCTCTCACATTATGGCTTCCTGAAGTTACACTCTCTCACATTATGGCCTACTGAAGAAGTTACACTCTCACATTATGGCTTCCTGAAGTTATACTCTCACATTATGGCCTACTGAAGAAGTTACACTCTCACATTATGGCTTCCTGAAGTTATACTCTCACATTATGGCTTCCTGAAGTTATACTTTGTCACATTATGGCCTACTGAAGTTATACTTTGTCACATTATGGCTTACTGAAGAAGATACACTCTCACATTATGGCTACCTGAAGTTATACTTTGTCACATTATGGCTTACTGAAGAAGTTACACTCTCACATTATGGCTTCCTGAAGTTATACTTTGTCACATTATGGCCTACTGAAGTTACACTCTCTCACATTATGGCTTCCTGAAGTTACACTCTCACATTATGGCTTCCTGAAGTTATACTTTGTCACATTATGGCTTCCTGAAGTTATACTTTGTCACATTATGGCTGCCTGAAGACGTTACACTCTCACATTATGGCTTCCTGAAGATGTTAACTCTCACATTATGGCTTCCTGAAGTTACACTCTCTCACATTATGGCTTCCTGAAGTTATACTCTCTCACAATATGGCTTCCTGAAGTTACACTCTCTCACATTATGGCCTACTGAAGAAGTTACACTCTCACATTATGGCTTCCTGAAGTTATACTCTCACATTATGGCTTACTGAAGAAGTTACACTCTCACATTATGGCTTCCTGAAGTTATACTCTCACATTATGGTTCCTGAAGTTATACTTTGTCACATTATGGCCTACTGAAGTTATACTTTGTCACATTATGGCTTACTGAAGAAGATACACTCTCACATTATGGCTTCCTGAAGTTACACTCTCTCACATTATGGTTTCCTGAAGTTACACTCTCTCACATTATGGCTTCCTGAAGTTACACTCTCTCACATTATGGCTTCCTGAAGTTATACTTTGTCACATTATGGCTTCCTGAAGTTACACTCTCTCACATTATGGCTTCCTGAAGTTATACTTTGTCACATTATGGCTTCCTGAAGTTATACTTTGTCACATTATGGCTTCCTGAAGTTATACTTTGTCACATTATGGCTTCCTGAAGACGTTACACTCTCACATTATGGCTTCCTGAAGATGTTACACTCTCACATTATGGCTTCCTGAAGTTACACTCTCTCACATTATGGCTTCCTGAAGTTACACTCTCTCACATTATGGCTTCCTGAAGTTACACTCTCTCACATTATGGCTTCCTGAAGTTACACTCTCTCACATTATGGCTTCCTGAAGTTATACTTTGTCACATTATGGCTTCCTGAAGTTATACTTTGTCACATTATGGCTTCCTGAAGTTATACTTTGTCACATTATGGCATCCTGAAGACGTTACACTCTCACATTATGGCTTCCTGAAGATGTACACTCTCACATTATGGCTTCCTGAAGTTACACTCTCTCACATTATGGCTTCCTGAAGTTACACTCTCTCACATTATGGCTTCCTGAAGTTACACTCTCTCACATTATGGCTTCCTGAAGTTACACTCTCTCACATTATGGCTTCCTGAAGATGTTAAACTCTCACATTATGGCTTCCTGAAGTTACACTCTCTCACATTATGGCTTCCTGAAGTTATACTCTCACATTATGGCTTCCTGAAGTTATACTTTGTCACATTATGGCCTACTGAAGTTATACTTTGTCACATTATGGCTTACTGAAGAAGATACACTCTCACATTATGGCTACCTGAAGTTATACTTTGTCACATTATGGCTTACTGAAGAAGTTACACTCTCACATTATGGCTTCCTGAAGTTATACTTTGTCACATTATGGCCTACTGAAGTTACACTCTCTCACATTATGGCTACCTGAAGTTACACTCTCTCACATTGTGGTTTCCTGAAGTTAAACTCTCTCACAATATGGCTTCCTGAAGTTCCACTCTCTCACATTATGGCCTCCTGAAGTTACACTCTCTCACATTATGGCTTCCTGAAGTTACACTCTCTCACATTATGGCTTCCTGAAGTTATACTTTGTCACATTATGGCTTCCTGAAGTTACACTCTCTCACATTATGGCTACCTGAAGTTACAGTTTGTCACATTATGGCTTCCTGAAGTTATACTTTGTCACATTATGGCTTCCTGAAGTTACACTCTCTCACATTATGGCCTACTGAAGAAGTTACACTCTCACATTATGGCTTCCTGAAGTTATACTTTGTCACATTATGGCCTACTGAAGTTACACTCTCTCACATTATGGCTACCTGAAGTTACAGTTTGTCACATTATGGCTTCCTGAAGTTATACTTTGTCACATTATGGCTTCCTGAAGTTATACTTTGTCACATTATGGCTTCCTGAAGACGTTACACTCTCACATTATGACTTCCTGAAGATGTTAAACTCTCACATTATGGCTTCCTGAAGTTACACTCTCTCACATTATGGCTTCCTGAAGTTACACTCTCTCACATTATGGCTTCCTGAAGTTACACTCTCTCACATTATGGCTTCCTGAAGTTACACTCTCTCACATTATGGCTTCCTGAAGTTACACTCTCTCACATTATGGCCTACTGAAGAAGTTACACTCTCACATTATGGCTTCCTGAAGTTATACTCTCACATTATGGCCTACTGAAGAAGTTACACTCTCACATTATGGCCTCCTGAAGTTATACTCTCACATTATGGCTTCCTGAAGTTATACTTTGTCACATTATGGCCTACTGAAGTTATACTTTGTCACATTATGGCTTACTGAAGAAGATACACTCTCACATTATGGCTACCTGAAGTTATACTTTGTCACATTATGGCTTACTGAAGAAGTTACACTCTCACATTATGGCTTCCTGAAGTTATACTTTGTCACATTATGGCCTACTGAAGTTACACTCTCTCACATTATGGCTTCCTGAAGTTACACTCTCACATTATGGCTTCCTGAAGTTATACTTTGTCACATTATGGCTTCCTGAAGTTATATTTTGTCACATTATGGCTTCCTGAAGACGTTACACTCTCACATTATGGCTTCCTGAAGATGTTAAACTCTCACATTATGGCTTCCTGAAGTTACACTCTCTCACATTATGGCTTCCTGAAGTTATACTCTCTCACAATATGGCTTCCTGAAGTTACACTCTCTCACATTATGGCCTACTGAAGAAGTTACACTCTCACATTATGGCTTCCTGAAGTTATACTCTCACATTATGGCTTACTGAAGAAGTTACACTCTCACATTATGGCTTCCTGAAGTTATACTCTCACATTATGGTTCCTGAAGTTATACTTTGTCACATTATGGCCTACTGAAGTTATACTTTGTCACATTATGGCTTACTGAAGAAGATACACTCTCACATTATGGCTACCTGAAGTTATACTTTGTCACATTATGGCTTACTGAAGAAGTTACACTCTCACATTATGGCTTCCTGAAGTTACACTCTCTCACATTATGGCTTCCTGAAGTTACACTCTCTCACATTATGGCTTCCTGAAGTTACACTCTCTCACATTATGGCTTCCTGAAGTTATACTTTGTCACATTATGGCTTCCTGAAGTTACACTCTCTCACATTATGGCTTCCTGAAGTTATACTTTGTCACATTATGGCTTCCTGAAGTTATACTTTGTCACATTATGGCTTCCTGAAGTTATACTTTGTCACATTATGGCTTCCTGAAGACGTTACACTCTCACATTATGGCTTCCTGAAGATGTTACACTCTCACATTATGGCTTCCTGAAGTTACACTCTCTCACATTATGGCTTCCTGAAGTTACACTCTCTCACATTATGGCTTCCTGAAGTTACACTCTCTCACATTATGGCTTCCTGAAGTTACACTCTCTCACATTATGGCTTCCTGAAGTTATACTTTGTCACATTATGGCTTCCTGAAGTTATACTTTGTCACATTATGGCTTCCTGAAGTTATACTTTGTCACATTATGGCATCCTGAAGACGTTACACTCTCACATTATGGCTTCCTGAAGATGTTACACTCTCACATTATGGCTTCCTGAAGTTACACTCTCTCACATTATGGCTTCCTGAAGTTACACTCTCTCACATTATGGCTTCCTGAAGTTACACTCTCTCACATTATGGCTTCCTGAAGTTACACTCTCTCACATTATGGCTTCCTGAAGTTATACTTTGTCACATTATGGCTTCCTGAAGTTATACTCTCTCACATTATGTTTTCCTGAAGTTGCACTCTCTCACATTATGGCTTCCTGAAGTTACATTCTCTCACATTATGGCTTCCTGAAGTTATACTTTGTCACATTATGGCTTCCTGAAGTTACACTCTCTCACATTATGGCTTCCTGAAGTTATACTTTGTCACATTATGGCTATTATGGCTTCCTGAAGTTATACTTTGTCACATTATGCCTTCCTGAAGTTACACTCTCTCATATTATGGCTTCCTGAAGTTCCACTCTCTCACATTATGGCTTACTGAAGATCCACTCTCTCACATTATGGCTAACTGAAGTTACACTCTCTCACATCATGGCTTCCTGAAGTTACACTCTCTCACATTATGGCTACCTGAAGTTACACTCTCTCACATTATGGCTTCCTGAAGTTACATTCTCTCACATTATGGCTTCCTGAAGTTATACTTTGTCACATTATGGCTTCCTGAAGTTACACTCTCTCACATTATGGCCTACTGAAGAAGTTACACTCTCACATTATGGCTTCCTGAA
Source organism: Oncorhynchus kisutch (assembly GCF_002021735.2). Lineage (NCBI taxonomy): Eukaryota > Metazoa > Chordata > Actinopteri > Salmoniformes > Salmonidae > Oncorhynchus > Oncorhynchus kisutch. Next base: position 18,114,639 of record NC_034186.2, on the reverse strand, counting down.
GTTATACTCTCACATTATGGCCTACTGAAGAAGTTACACTCTCACATTATGGCTTCCTGAAGTTATACTCTCACATTATGGCTTCCTGAAGTTATACTTTGTCACATTATGGCCTACTGAAGTTATACTTTGTCACATTATGGCTTACTGAAGAAGATACACTCTCACATTATGGCTACCTGAAGTTATACTTTGTCACATTATGGCCTACTGAAGTTACACTCTCTCACATTATGGCTACCTGAAGTTACACTCTCTCACATTGTGGTTTCCTGAAGTTACACTCTCTCACAATATGGCTTCCTGAAGTTACACTCTCTCACATTATGGCTTCCTGAAGTTACACTCTCTCACATTATGGCTTCCTGAAGTTACACTCTCTCACATTATGGCTTCCTGAAGTTAAACTCTCTCACATTATGGCCTACTGAAGAAGTTACACTCTCACATTATGGCTTCCTGAAGTTATACTTTGTCACATTATGGCTTCCTGAAGTTACACTCTCTCACATTATGGCTTCCTGAAGTTATACTTTGTCACATTATGGCTTCCTGAAGTTACACTCTCTCACATTATGGCTTCCTGAAGTTATACTTTGTCACATTATGGCTTCCTGAAGTTATACTTTGTCACATTATGGCTTCCTGAAGTTATACTCTCACATTATGGCCTACTGAAGAAGTTACACTCTCACATTATGGCTTCCTGAAGTTATACTCTCACATTATGGCCTACTGAAGAAGTTACACTCTCACATTATGGCTTCCTGAAGTTATACTCTCACATTATGCTTCCTGAAGTTATACTTTGTCACATTATGGCTTCCTGAAGACGTTACACTCTCACATTATGGCTTCCTGAAGATGTTACACTCTCACATTATGGCTTCTTGAAGTTACACTCTCTCACATTATGGCTTCCTGAAGTTACACTCTCTCACATTATGGCTTCCTGAAGTTACACTCTCTCACATTATGGCTTCCTGAAGTTACACTCTCTCACATTATGGCTTCCTGAAGTTACACTCTCTCACATTATGGCCTACTGAAGAAGTTACACTCTCACATTATGGCTTCCTGAAGTTATACTCTCACATTATGGCCTACTGAAGAAGTTACACTATCATATTATGGCTTCCTGAAGTTATACTCTCACATTATGGCTTCCTGAAGTTATACTTTGTCACATTATGGCCTACTGAAGTTATACTTTGTCACATTATGGCTTACTGAAGAAGATACACTCTCACATTATGGGTACCTGAAGTTATACTTTGTCACATTATGGCTTACTGAAGAAGTTACACTCTCACATTATGGCTTCCTGAAGTTATACTTTGTCACATTATGGCCTACATAAGTTACACTCTCTCACATTATGGCTACCTGAAGTTACACTCTCTCACATTGTGGCTTCCTGAAGTTACACTCTCTCACAATATGGCTTCCTGAAGTTCCACTCTCTCACATTATGGCCTCCTGAAGTTACACTCTCTCACATTATGGCTTCCTGAAGTTACACTCTCTCACATTATGGCTTCCTGAAGTTATGTTTTGTCACATTATGGCTTCCTGAAGTTAAACTCTCTCACATTATGGCCTACTGAAGAAGTTACACTCTCACATTATGGCTTCCTGAAGTTATACTTTGTCACATTATGGCTTCCTGAAGTTATACTTTGTCACATTATGGCTTCCTGAAGACGTTACACTCTCACATTATGGCTTCCTGAAGATGTTAAACTCTCACATTATGGCTTCCTGAAGTTACACTCTCTCACATTATGGCTTCCTGAAGTTATACTCTCTCACAATATGGCTTCCTGAAGTTACACTCTCTCACATTATGGCCTACTGAAGAAGTTACACTCTCACATTATGGCTTCCTGAAGTTATACTCTCACATTATGGCTTACTGAAGAAGTTACACTCTCACATTATGGCTTCCTGAAGTTATACTCTCACATTATGGTTCCTGAAGTTATACTTTGTCACATTATGGCCTACTGAAGTTATACTTTGTCACATTATGGCTTACTGAAGAAGATACACTCTCACATTATGGCTACCTGAAGTTATCCTTTGTCACATTATGGCTTACTGAAGAAGTTACACTCTCACATTATGGCTTCCTGAAGTTACACTCTCTCACATTATGGCTTCCTGAACTTACACTCTCTCACATTATGGCTTCCTGAAGTTACACTCTCTCACATTATGGCTTCCTGAAGTTATACTTTGTCACATTATGGCTTCCTGAAGTTACACTCTCTCACATTATGGCTTCCTGAAGTTATACTTTGTCACATTATGGCTTCCTGAAGTTATACTTTGTCACATTATGGCTTCCTGAAGTTATACTTTGTCACATTATGGCTTCCTGAAGACGTTACACTCTCACATTATGGCTTCCTGAAGATGTTACACTCTCACATTATGGCTTCCTGAAGTTACACTCTCTCACATTATGGCTTCCTGAAGTTACACTCTCTCACATTATGGCTTCCTGAAGTTACACTCTCTCACATTATGGCTTCCTGAAGTTATACTTTGTCACATTATGGCTTCCTGAAGTTACACTCTCTCACATTATGGCTTCCTGAAGTTGCACTCTCTCACATTATGGCTTCCTGAAGTTACCTTCTCTCACATTATGGCTTCCTGAAGTTATACTTTGTCACATTATGGCTTCCTGAAGTTACACTCTCTCACATTATGGCCTACTGAAGAAGTTACACTCTCACATTATGGCTTCCTGAAGTTATACTCTCACATTATGGCTTACTGAAGAAGTTACACTCTCACATTATGGCTTCCTGAAGTTATACTCTCACATTATGGTTCCTGAAGTTATACTTTGTCACATTATGGCCTACTGAAGTTATACTTTGTCACATTATGGCTTACTGAAGAAGATACACTCTCACATTATGGCTACCTGAAGTTATCCTTTGTCACATTATGGCTTACTGAAGAAGTTACACTCTCACATTATGGCTTCCTGAAGTTACACTCTCTCACATTATGGCTTCCTGAACTTACACTCTCTCACATTATGGCTTCCTGAAGTTACACTCTCTCACATTATGGCTTCCTGAAGTTATACTTTGTCACATTATGGCTTCCTGAAGTTACACTCTCTCACATTATGGCTTCCTGAAGTTATACTTTGTCACATTATGGCTTCCTGAAGTTATACTTTGTCACATTATGGCTTCCTGAAGTTATACTTTGTCACATTATGGCTTCCTGAAGACGTTACACTCTCACATTATGGCTTCCTGAAGATGTTACACTCTCACATTATGGCTTCCTGAAGTTACACTCTCTCACATTATGGCTTCCTGAAGTTACACTCTCTCACATTATGGCTTCCTGAAGTTACACTCTCTCACATTATGGCTTCCTGAAGTTACACTCTCTCACATTATGGCTTCCTGAAGTTACACTCTCTCACATTATGGCTTCCTGAAGTTATACTTTGTCACATTATGGCTTCCTGAAATTACACTCTCTCACATTATGGCTTCCTGAAGTTGCACTCTCTCACATTATGGCTTCCTGAAGTTACCTTCTCTCACATTATGGCTTCCTGAAGTTATACTTTGTCACATTATGGCTTCCTGAAGTTACACTCTCTCACATTATGGCTTCCTGAAGTTATACTTTGTCACATTATGGCTTCCTGAAGTTATACTTTGTCACATTATGGCTTCCTGAAGTTATACTTTGTCACATTATGGCTTCCTGAAGTTCCACTCTCTCACATTATGGCTAACTGAAGTTACACTCTCTCACATCATGGCTTCCTGAAGTTACACTCTCTCACATTATGGCTTTCTGAAGTTACAATCTCTCACATTATGGCTTCCTGAAGTTACATTCTCTCACATTATGGCTTCCTGAAGTTATACTTTGTCACATTATGGCTTCCTGAAGTTACACTCTCTCACATTATGGCCTACTGAAGAAGTTACACTCTCACATTATGGCTTCCTGAAGTTATACTCTCACATTATGGCCTACTGAAGAAGTTACACTCTCACATTATGGCTTCCTGAAGTTATACTCTCACATTATGGCTTCCTGAAGTTATACTTTGTCACATTATGGCCTACTGAAGTTATACTTTGTCACATTATGGCTTACTGAAGAAGATACACTCTCACATTATGGCTACCTGAAGTTATACTTTGTCACATTATGGCCTAATGAAGTTACACTCTCTCACATTATGGCTACCTGAAGTTACACTCTCTCACATTGTGGCTTCCTGAAGTTACACTCTCTCACAATATGGCTTCCTGAAGTTACACTCTCTCACATTATGGCTTCCTGAAGTTACACTCTCTCACATTATGGCTTCCTGAAGTTACACTCTCTCACATTATGGCTTCCTGAAGTTAAACTTTGTCACATTATGGCTTCCTGAAGTTATACTTTGTCACATTATGGCTTCCTGAAGATGTTACACTCTCACATTATGGCTTCCTGAAGATGTTAAACTCTCACATTATGGCTTCCTGAAGTTACACTCTCTCACATTATGGCTTCCTGAAGTTATACTCTCTCACAATATGGCTTCCTGAAGTTACACTCTCTCACATTATGGCCTACTGAAGAAGTTACACTCTCACATTATGGCTTCCTGAAGTTATACTCTCACATTATGGCTTACTGAAGAAGTTACACTCTCACATTATGGCTTCCTGAAGTTATACTCTCACATTATGGTTCCTGAAGTTATACTTTGTCACATTATGGCCTACTGAAGTTATACTTTGTCACATTATGGCTTACTGAAGAAGATACACTCTCACATTATGGCTACCTGAAGTTATACTTTGTCACATTATGGCTTACTGAAGAAGTTACACTCTCACATTATGGCTTCCTGAAGTTACACTCTCTCACATTATGGCTTCCTGAAGTTACACTCTCTCACATTATGGCTTCCTGAAGTTACACTCTCTCACATTATGGCTTCCTGAAGTTATACTTTGTCACATTATGGCTTCCTGAAGTTACACTCTCTCACATTATGGCTTCCTGAAGTTATACTTTGTCACATTATGGCTTCCTGAAGTTATACTTTGTCACATTATGGCTTCCCTGAAGTTACACTTTGTCACATTATGGCTTCCTGAAGACGTTACACTCTCACATTATGGCTTCCTGAAGATGTTACACTCTCACATTATGGCTTCCTGAAGTTACACTCTCTCACATTATGGCTTCCTGAAGTTACACTCTCTCACATTATGGCTTCCTGAAGTTACACTCTCTCACATTATGGCTTCCTGAAGTTACACTCTCTCACATTATGGCTTCCTGAAGTTATACTTTGTCACATTATGGCTTCCTGAAGTTACACTCTCTCACATTATGGCTTCCTGAAGTTGCACTCTCTCACATTATGGCTTCCTGAAGTTACCTTCTCTCACATTATGGCTTCCTGAAGTTATACTTTGTCACATTATGGCTTCCTGAAGTTACACTCTCTCACATTATGGCTTCCTGAAGTTATACTTTGTCACATTATGGCTTCCTGAAGTTATACTTTGTCACATTATGGCTTCCTGAAGTTACACTCTCTCACATTATGGCTACCTGAAGTTACACTCTCTCACATTATGGCTTCCTGAAGTTACATTCTCTCACATTATGGCTTCCTGAAGTTATACTTTGTCACATTATGGCTTCCTGAAGTTACACTCTCTCACATTATGGCCTACTGAAGAAGTTACACTCTCACATTATGGCTTCCTGAAGTTATACTCTCACATTATGGCCTACTGAAGAAGTTACACTCTCACATTATGGCTTCCTGAAGTTATACTTTGTCACATTATGGCCTACTGAAGTTATACTTTGTCACATTATGGCTTACTGAAGAAGATACACTCTCACATTATGGCTACCTGAAGTTACACTCTCTCACATTATGGCTTCCTGAAGTTACACTCTCTCACATTATGGCTTCCTGAAGTTACACTCTCTCACATTATGGCTTCCTGAAGTTAAACTCTCTCACATTATGGCCTACTGAAGAAGTTACACTCTCACATTATGGCTTCCTGAAGTTATACTTTGTCACATTATGGCTTCCTGAAGTTACACTCTCTCACATTATGGCTTCCTGAAGTTATACTTTGTCACATTATGGCTTCCTGAAGTTATACTTTGTCACATTATGGCTTCCTGAAGTTATACTTTGTCACATTATGGCTTCCTGAAGTTATACTTTGTCACATTATGGCTTCCTGAAGACGTTACACTCTCACATTATGGCTTCCTGACGATGTTACACTGTCACATTATGGCTTCCTGAAGTTATACTTTGTCACATTATGGCTTCCTGAAGTTATACTTTGTCACATTATGGCTTCCTGAAGTTATACTTTGTCACATTATGGCCTACTGAAGTTATACTTTGTCACATTATGGCTTACTGAAGAAGATACACTCTCACATTATGGCTACCTGAAGTTACACTCTCTCACATTATGGCTTCCTGAAGTTACACTCTCTCACATTATGGCTTCCTGAAGTTACACTCTCTCACATTATGGCTTCCTGAAGTTAAACTCTCTCACATTATGGCCTACTGAAGAAGTTACACTCTCACATTATGGCTTCCTGAAGTTATACTTTGTCACATTATGGCTTCCTGAAGTTACACTCTCTCACATTATGGCTTCCTGAAGTTATACTTTGTCACATTATGGCTTCCTGAAGTTACACTCTCTCACATTATGGCTTCCTGAAGTTATACTTTGTCACATTATGGCTTCCTGAAGTTATACTTTGTCACATTATGGCTTCCTGAAGTTATACTTTGTCACATTATGGCTTCCTGAAGTTATACTTTGTCACATTATGGCTTCCTGAAGACGTTACACTCTCTCACATTATGGCTTCCTGAAGTTACACTCTCTTACATTATGGCTTCCTGAAGTTACACTCTCTCACATTATGGCTTCCTGAAGTTACACTCTCTCACATTATGGCTTCCTGAAGTTACACTCTCTCACATTATGGCTTCCTGAAGTTATACTTTGTCACATTATGGCTTCCTGAAGTTACACTCTCTCACATTATGGCTTCCTGAAGTTACACTCTCTCACATTATGGCTTCCTGAAGTTACACTCTCTCACATTATGGCTTCCTGAAGTTACACTCTCTCACATTATGGCTACCTGAAGTTACACTCTCTCACATTATGGCTTCCTGAAGTTACATTCTCTCACATTTTGGCTTCCTGAAGTTATACTTTGTCACATTATGGCTTCCTGAAGTTACACTCTCTCACATTATGGCCTACTGAAGAAGTTACACTCTCACATTATGGCTTCCTGAAGTTATACTCTCACATTATGGCCTACTGAAGAAGTTACACTCTCACATTATGGCTTCCTGAAGTTATACTTTGTCACATTATGGCCTACTGAAGTTATACTTTGTCACATTATGGCTTACTGAAGAAGATACACTCTCACATTATGGCTACCTGAAGTTACACTCTCTCACATTATGGCTTCCTGAAGTTACACTCTCTCACATTATGGCTTCCTGAAGTTACACTCTCTCACATTATGGCTTCCTGAAGTTAAACTCTCTCACATTATGGCCTACTGAAGAAGTTACACTCTCACATTATGGCTTCCTGAAGTTATACTTTGTCACATTATGGCTTCCTGAAGTTACACTCTCTCACATTATGGCTTCCTGAAGTTATACTTTGTCACATTATGGCTTCCTGAAGTTACACTCTCTCACATTATGGCTTCCTGAAGTTATACTTTGTCACATTATGGCTTCCTGAAGTTATACTTTGTCACATTATGGCTTCCTGAAGTTATACTTTGTCACATTATGGCTTCCTGAAGTTATACTTTGTCACATTATGGCTTCCTGAAGACGTTACACTCTCACATTATGGCTTCCTGACGATGTTACACTGTCACATTATGGCTTCCTGAAGTTATACTTTGTCACATTATGGCTTCCTGAAGTTATACTTTGTCACATTATGGCTTCCTGAAGTTATACTTTGTCACATTATGGCCTACTGAAGTTATACTTTGTCACATTATGGCTTACTGAAGAAGATACACTCTCACATTATGGCTACCTGAAGTTACACTCTCTCACATTATGGCTTCCTGAAGTTACACTCTCTCACATTATGGCTTCCTGAAGTTACACTCTCTCACATTATGGCTTCCTGAAGTTAAACTCTCTCACATTATGGCCTACTGAAGAAGTTACACTCTCACATTATGGCTTCCTGAAGTTATACTTTGTCACATTATGGCTTCCTGAAGTTACACTCTCTCACATTATGGCTTCCTGAAGTTATACTTTGTCACATTATGGCTTCCTGAAGTTACACTCTCTCACATTATGGCTTCCTGAAGTTATACTTTGTCACATTATGGCTTCCTGAAGTTATACTTTGTCACATTATGGCTTCCTGAAGTTATACTTTGTCACATTATGGCTTCCTGAAGTTATACTTTGTCACATTATGGCTTCCTGAAGTTACACTCTCTCACATTATGGCTTCCTGAAGTTATACTTTGTCACATTATGGCTTCCTGAAGTTATACTTTGTCACATTATGGCTTCCTGAAGTTATACTTTGTCACATTATGGCTTCCTGAAGTTATACTTTGTCACATTATGGCTTCCTGAAGACGTTACACTCTCACATTATGGCTTCCTGACGATGTTACACTGTCACATTATGGCTTCCTGAAGTTATACTTTGTCACATTATGGCTTCCTGAAGTTATACTTTGTCACATTATGGCTTCCTGAAGTTATACTTTGTCACATTATGGCCTACTGAAGTTATACTTTGTCACATTATGGCTTACTGAAGAAGATACACTCTCACATTATGGCTACCTGAAGTTACACTCTCTCACATTATGGCTTCCTGAAGTTACACTCTCTCACATTATGGCTTCCTGAAGTTACACTCTCTCACATTATGGCTTCCTGAAGTTAAACTCTCTCACATTATGGCCTACTGAAGAAGTTACACTCTCACATTATGGCTTCCTGAAGTTATACTTTGTCACATTATGGCTTCCTGAAGTTACACTCTCTCACATTATGGCTTCCTGAAGTTATACTTTGTCACATTATGGCTTCCTGAAGTTACACTCTCTCACATTATGGCTTCCTGAAGTTATACTTTGTCACATTATGGCTTCCTGAAGTTATACTTTGTCACATTATGGCTTCCTGAAGTTATACTTTGTCACATTATGGCTTCCTGAAGTTATACTTTGTCACATTATGGCTTCCTGAAGACGTTACACTCTCTCACATTATGGCTTCCTGAAGTTACACTCTCTTACATTATGGCTTCCTGAAGTTACACTCTCTCACATTATGGCTTCCTGAAGTTACACTCTCTCACATTATGGCTTCCTGAAGTTACACTCTCTCACATTATGGCTTCCTGAAGTTATACTTTGTCACATTATGGCTTCCTGAAGTTACACTCTCTCACATTATGGCTTCCTGAAGTTACACTCTCTCACATTATGGCTTCCTGAAGTTACACTCTCTCACATTATGGCTTCCTGAAGTTACACTCTCTCACATTATGGCTTCCTGAAGTTACACTCTCTCACATTATGGCTTCCTGAAGTTGCACTCTCTCACATTATGGCTTACTGAAGTTACACTCTCTCACATTATGGCTTCCTGAAGTTATACTCTCACATTATGGCTTCCTGAAGTTACACTCTCACATTATGGCTTCCTGAAGTTACACTCTCTCACATTATGGCTTCCTGAAGTTATACTTTGTCACATTATGGCTTCCTGAAGTTATACTTTGTCACATTATGGCTTCCTGAAGTTATACTTTGTCACATTATGGCTTCCTGAAGACGTTACACTCTCACATTATGGCTTCCTGAAGATGATACACTCTCACATTATGGCTTCCTGAAGTTACACTCTCTCACATTATGGCTTCCTGAAGTTACACTCTCTTACATTATGGCTTCCTGAAGTTACACTCTCTCCCATTATGGCTTCCTGAAGTTACACTCTCTCACATTATGGCTTCCTGAAGTTATACTTTGTCACATTATGGCTTCCTGAAGTTACACTCTCTCACATTATTGCTTCCTGAAGTTACACTCTCTCACATTATGGCTTCCTGAAGTTACACTCTCTCACATTATGGCTTCCTGAAGTTTACACTCTCTCACATTATGGCTTCCTGAAGTTACACTCTCTCACATTATGGCTTCCTGAAGTTGCACTCTCTCACATTATGGCTTACTGAAGTTACACTCTCTCACATTATGGCTTACTGAAGTTACACTCTCTCACATTATGGCTTCCTGAAGTTATACTCTCACATTATGGCTTCCTGAAGTTACACTCTCTCACATTATGGCTTACTGAAGTTACACTCTCTCACATTATGGCTTCCTGAAGTTATACTTTGTCACATTTTGGCTTCCTGAAGTTACACTTTGTCACATTATGGCTTCCTGAAGTTATACTTTGTCACATTTTGGCTTCCTGAAATTACACTCTCACATTATGTCTTACTGAAGAAGTTACACTCTCACATTATGGCTTCCTGAAGTTATACTTTGTCACATTATGGCTTCCTGAAGTTACACTCTCTCACATTATGGCTTCCTGAAGAAGTAACACACTTCCATCTATACATTCTCTTTGTGTTAGAGTCAAGGGCTCGTGATTATACTCACATTGAATTATATCTACACTGAACAAAAATTTAAATGCAACATTTAAAGTGTTGGACACATGTTTCATGAGCTGAAATAAAAAGACAACAAACACAATTGCATTTTATCTACGTCAATTTGAATGCACAGACATACCATGATGAGATCCTGAAGCCCATTGTCGTGCCATTCTTCCGCCACCATCACCTCATGTTTCAGCATGATAATACGGCCCCATTCTCAAAGGATCTGTACACAATTCATGGGAGCTGAAAATGTCCCAGTTCTTCCATAGCCTGCATAATCACCAGGCATGTCACCCATTGAGCATGTTAAGGATGCTCTGGATCGACTTGTATGACAGCGTGTTCCCATTCCCGCCAATATCCATTAATTTCGCAAAGCCATTAAAGAGATGTGGGACAGCATTCCACAGGCCATAATCAACAGCCTGATCAACTCTATGCGAATGAGATGTGTCGCCCTGCATGAGGCAAGTGGTGGTCACATCAGATACTGACTGGTTTTCTGATCCAAACCCAACAGATCTGTATTCCCAGTCATGTGAAATCCATAGATTAGGGCCTAATGAATTAATTTCAATTAACTGATTTCCTTATATGAACTATAACTCAGTAAAATCTTTCAAATTGTTGCATGTTGTGTTTATATTTTTGTTCAGTATATAACACCTTGTTGTTCAAACCATCTGTGCTGTGGCAAAATTGCTTTTAATATTCTATTCAAACTAAAGCAACACGGCTTTCATCCTAAATGGCACCCTACTCCCTTTATAGTGCACTACTTTTGAACAGACTGTTCTACAAGATACTCTCTTTTACTCACTCGTTCGTGGGTGTCTGTGTGTTGTATGTGTGCGCGTTTGTGCATGTGTGTGATTGCGATGATTTGGTTTTTATCCCTTTGATAAACTGGGATAAGCTGACAAACACATCTTCTTCTTAGCTCAGTACATTCATATTCATCAACAAAGTAATGTTCACAGTGTCTGACTCAAATAAGCTCAACTGTGCTACAAGAAAAGAATGTTATTTGTGACTGAGAAGGGCCCTTTGGCATGATTAGACCTTTTTAAATGGTCATTGTTAGAAACAGTATAATAATGTCTTTCTTTCTTTCTTTCTTTCCCCCCTCCCCTCCCTCCCCTCCAGTATCTTGTTTGCAGACATCGTGGGGTTTACCAGTCTGGCGTCTCAGTGTACTGCCCAGGAACTGGTCAAACTGCTCAACGAACTCTTCGGGAAGTTTGACGAGCTGGCCACAGTGAGTCCCTCCATCCTATTGGTCCCCTAACCTCAGTGTGTATGTATGTGTGTGTGTATGTATGTGTGTGTGTGTGTGAGTATGTGTGTGTGTGTGTGTATGTGTGTGTATGTATGTGTGTGTGTGTGTGTGTGTGTGTGTGTGTGTGTGTGTGTGTGTGTGTGTGTGTGTGTGTGTCCACGTCCATGCATGTCTGAGGACGTCAGGAGATGATGTGGAAATGTGCCACTAGGGGCAACAGTGAGCACTGATGCCTTCAACTAGGTTTTGGTCTTTGATTCCAAAGGTTGCAAGTTTGAATCCAGTGATATAAAGTTGTTTTTTATAATTTTGTTTTAAGCCTATCCCAAACTTGAACCCTTACCTTAACCATTCGGAGTTAATGCCTAAACTTAAGAGTTTGGAGTTATTGTCTGAACTTAACCCTAACCTTACACACTTAGAAATGTTACGTTTTGAACAACATTTGAGAAACATGGATGAAGGTCTAATTCTGACATGAGACTCTGAAAGCTGGTAGGTGTGGCTGGTAGGAAGGAGGTAGAGGCTGTTATCTGTGGCACATGCATTATTAATATGATTACAGTAGTCTGGCAGTAGAAAGCTTATCATGCTCCTAATTTGCTTTACCAGGCCACAGCTCTAGACAGGCTTACTGAGCTTCACCCTACAGATACACATACATTAGAGCATATATCTCCCTGTCTCTCTCTCTCTCTCTCTCTCTCTCTCTCTCTCTCTCTCTCTCTCTCTTTCACGCTCTCTCTCTCTCTCTCTCTCTCTCTCTCTCTTTCTCTCTCTCTTTCACGCTCTCTCTCTCTCTCTCTTTCACGCTCTCTCTCTCTCTCTCTCTCTCTCTCTTTCACTCTCTCTCTCTCTCTCTCTCTCTTTCACGCTCTCTCTCTCTCTCTCTCTCTCTCTCTCTCTCTCTCTCTCTCTCTCTCTCTCTCTCTCCCTCTCTCTCTCTGTGTGTCTTTCTCTCACACTGAGCTACACCCCACAGCTACTGTATTAGATATCCTGTTTTTTTATGTTACTGTGACTCATAGCATGTGTGTGTTTGCAAGAGGAAAATTATGCCGTACTGTACGAAATACAATATGTAAATCCACTCAAAGATGGATGCACATGCGCAAGCATGCCTCCTTCATTTCCCCCACCTCATTTTCTCTTTCCTTCCTATGTCTCTAGAAATCTATTTTACTCGCCATTTTTCCATATCTCACGCTCCAATTCTGTTCTTTCGGATGATCCCTCTATCTCTCTCGCTCTAATTCTCTCTGCTCCTTGACCTTCTCCTCCCCTCCCTTCTTTCATCCCTCTCTCTCTCATCCACTCTGTCCCTCAGGCCTTGTATCATTCTGCCGATCGATACATTCCTTGACATAATAAGGTAGGAAAGTAAATTGAAGATCCATCTCTCTTGTTCTTTCAGTCATTTTCTCTCTCTTTTCCTTTTATTTAATTCTCTCTGTCTCTGGCAGGTATCCTCCACCGGCTCTCTATTATAGAGGAACAGGAGGAGTATAACTGAGTAGTACAAACCCCTAGAACACGAAAATATATTCAAACACACTCAAACCAGTCTTTGTGAACTATAAGGGTTGAATCCCAAAGTTTTTACTAATAAGGAAAGCAAAGCTTATTTTATGTCTTAAAGCACGAGGAGAGCAAAGCTTATTTTATGTCTTCCTGTCTCTATGCTACCACACTTTATGAGCATATCTCTTGAAACTACTAATGCATGCACGCACGCTACACATGCATGTCACACACACACACACACACACACACACACACACACACACACACACACACACACACACACACACACACACACACACACACACACACACACACACACACCCATGGCTATGTCACATGATTAGCATTATCCCCTCTTGAGTCTGAAACGGTGTCTCAGCAATCAGCTTAACTTGGAGAGAGAGATGGGGTGAGAGAGAGAGTGAAAGAATATAAAGGGAGAGAGAGAGAGAGGGAGAGAGGGAGGGAGGGAGAGATGGAAGAGAGAGAAATAAAATAGCGGGAGAGAGAGACAGAGTGAGAGAAGGGAGAGAACAAGATTGAGATATACAGAGAGAGAACAAGAGAGAGGGAGCGGGAGAGAAAGAGAAAGAGAGGGAAGAAGAAGAAGAGAGATAAAGAGGTAGAGTATATTTCTAAGTAAGTTTCTATCTAGCGTTGAGTCTGTCAGGTTGATATTTTTGCTGGGCTCCTTTAAAGAATGAAGGATGGAGGATGAAAGGAATGCAGAGATTTAAACAGAGGATAAAATACACGGAGAGAATGAATTAAGAGATTAAGAGGGAGGTCACTCTGTGTAATGCTTTACATCCACATAACATTTCCTACACATTAGTTTAGTACCAAATGGCACCCTATTCTATTGATAGTGGCGCTAGGTAGCCTAGAGCGTTGGGCCAGCCTAGAGTGTTGGGCCAGTAACCGAAAGGTAAAAATCTGTCATTCTGTCCCTGAGCAGTTAATCCACTGTTCCCCGGACACCGAAGATGTGGATGTCGATAATGGCATCCACCCCCACCACTCTGATATAGGGGGGTTGGGTTAAATGCGGAAGACGCATTTCAGTTGAATGCATTAAGTTGTACAACTGACTAGGTCTTTCCCTTACTGTTGACCAGGGCTCTAAGGGAGATAGAGAGTAGTGATCAAAAGTAGTGCACTATATGTTAAGTTCATGTTTTAAGTATCCCTATATTTCTGTTATTCCGGTGCTATCACTTTGTTATTAGTACTCCTGCGCAGTAGTCTCACTGTTGGTGGACCTGGCCTGAGCGCTATGGCAACCATATATTGTGGAAATACGGTTTGATAAATGTTGTTAAACTGGAACCTAGTTGTTTTGTCATTTTAAGTTAACACTACAGTATATAGGGAATAGGGGGCCATTTGGGATGCAGTAATGAGACATACAGTTGAAGTCGGAAGTTTGGAGACATTGAAAATCATTTTTCTACCACTCCACAAATGTCTTGTTAGGACAAAAGTCGGTTAGGACATCTACTTTGTGCACGATACAAGTCATTTTTCCAACAATTGTTTACAGACAAATTATTTCACTTATAATTCACTGTATCACAATTCCAGTGGGTCAGAAGTTTACATACACTAATTTGACTGTGCCTTTAAACAGCTTGGGAAATTCCAGAAAATAATGTCATGGTTTTAGAAGCTTCTGATAGGCTAATTGACATAATTTGAGTCAATTGGAGGTGTACCTGTGGATGTATTTCAAGGCCTACCTTCAAACTCAGTGCCTCTTTGCTTGACATCATGGGAAAATCAAAAGAAATCAGCCAAGACCTCAAAAAAACAATTGTAGACCTTCACAAGTCTGATTCATCCTTGGGAGCAATTTCCAAATGCCTGAAGGTACCACATTCATCTGTTCAAACGATAGTTCCGCAAGTATAAACACCATGGGACCACACAGCCGTCATACCGCTCATGAAGGAGATGCGTTCGGTCTCCTAGAGATGAACGTACTTTGGTGCGAAAAGAGCAAATCAATCCCAGAACAACAGCAAAGGACCCTGTGAAGATGCTGGAGGAAACAGGTACAAAAGTATCTATGTCCACAGTAAAACAAGTCCTATATCAACATAACCTGAAAGGCCGCTCAGCAAGGAAGAAGCCACTGCTCCAAAACCGCCATAAAAAAAGCCAGACTACGGTTTGCAACTGCACATGGGGACAAAGATCGCACTTTTCTGGTCTGTTGAAACAAAAATATAACTTTTTGGCCATAATAACCATCGTTATGCTTGAAGGAAAAAGATGGAGGCTTGCAAGCCGAAGAACACCATCCCAACTGTGAAATATGGGGGTGGCAGCATCATGTTGTGGGGGTGCTTTGCTGCAGGAGGGACTGGTGCACTTCACAAAATAGATGACCTCATGAGGTTGGAAAATCATGTGGATATATTGAAGCAACATCTCAAGACATCAGTCAGAAAGTTAAAGCTTGGTCGCAAATGGGTCTTCCAAATGGACAATGATCCTAAGCATACTTCCAAATTTGTGGTAAAATGGCTTAAGGACAGCAAAGTCAAGGTATTGGAGTGGCCATCACTAAGCCCTGACCTCAATCCTATAGAAAATTTGTGGGCAGAACTGAAAAAGCATGTGCGAGCAAGGAGGCCTACACCAGCTCTGTCAGGGAGGAATGGGCCAAAATCCACCCAATTTACTGTGTGAAGCTTGTGGAAGGCTACCTGAAACGTTTGGCCCAAGTTAAACAATTTAAAGGCAATGCTACCAAATACGAGCTGAGTATATGTAAACGTCTGACCCACTGGGAATGTGATGAAAGAAATAAAAGCTAAAATAAATCAGTAGTGATTTAGTGCCCTACACTAGATGTGGAGGACATAACTGCAGTGCAATATGAGTCTTTCTGTCTATGAATCAGTTATGGATTTTGATATAAGAAAGTCAATATAGAAGAAATTCAATGAGGGTTTTTGTGTGTGAGCATGTGTGTGTCCGAGTGTGCGTGCATGTGTGTGCGTGTGTGTGTGTGTATGTGCATGTGTGCGCGCATGTGTGTGTGTGTGTGTGTGCATGTGTGTGTGTGTGTGTGTGTGTATGTGCATGTGCGCATATGTGTGCGTGTGTGTGTGTGTTTGTGCATGCGTGTGCGCATGTGCTGTGTGTGTTTTGTGTAGTTGCAGCTGTGGCCTAATTGAGATTTATACCCTGTCGTGTTTGGCCAACAGGCAAGGGGAAATTCACTGCTCCAACCGGGTCTGTCACAGCAGCTAAGCCTGTCTGACTTCTTTACGTGACACACACACACACACACACACACACACTACACACACTACACACACTACACACACTACACACACACACACACACACACTACACACACTACACACACACACTACACACACACACACACACACACACACACACACACACACACACACACACACACACACACACACACACACACACACACACACACACACACTACACACACACACACACACGCACACATGCACTCTGATTTGCTCTAGGATAATGATCCAGGTTGTGATTTCTCATATCCTTCCTCCTACGCCGGAATTGTTCTGCTCCTGGGAGCAGAAAACCGGAGCTCCCCGTCTCCTCTCATCTCATCTCCGCCTCTCACTGCACTTGCCATGCATCTCTCCCCTGTGTGTGAGCTTGTGTGTTTGTGTGTGTGTGTGTGTGTGAAGGTTGGTGCCTTCAGCCTAATTATTGTATGTCTACCCTTACGTGTCTCTGATGTGCTGATGTGTGATATGGTGCTAACTGGAAATAACAGTGTTTTCTGGTTAGGTTTTTGTGTACCTGTGTACCTGTGTGTGTACGGCTCTGTCTGTGGTTGTGTATGTGCGTCAACAGTAGGTGTGTGTTTTAGTGTGTGTTCTTGTGAATGTGTACGTGCATCTGCATGTGTCTGTGTGTGTCTTTATATCTCTGTCTGTGTGTATTTGTGTGTGTGTGTTGTTGATGCTGGTGAATTTGTGCTCTGTGACAAATAGCTAATCTCTGTGGGAATGTGTGGGAGGGATTCTACTTCAAGAGCATGTCGGAGCTATTAGAGTTAGCCTGAAACACGCGCACGCACGCACACACACACACACACACACACACACACACACACACACACACACACACTGAATATCTCTGATATTCTACATTCACATATTGAGTCCTACTCATTATTTCCAGACACACAGTAGAAACGATTGGGTCTCATTCAATCAAATCCTGTAACCTGATTTCCTAGTCGTCATAACCCTGGCTACAAGAATGTACATTCATATAGCTGTCAGGTTTTGACAGGCAAAAAGGTTTCTTCGCCATTCGGACAGTTCGTAGAACGTAGTTTTTCTTTTTTTATGAATGCGGATAATCTGCACAAATATGTTTTTCCTGTTGTCTTTCCTGCCTTGTTAGAGCAGCCAAATACTGCACACAAATTGACCTACAGTATTGTGATGAATCTTTGTGTTTGTCTTTGTCAGGTTGCACAGCTGAATGCTCAATGCTGGAAACACTCAGCTACTCGGTTTGTTGCTTTTGACAAAAAAAACGTACTGTTTTTTTGCATGAATTCCGCGATGCGGTTAGCTTTCAACATCTAGGACTGTTATTTGTTGTCCCCGAAATCCCGCTTAACAGACAGTTCCCGCTTAACAGTTTGAAGCCTGCTTGACAGAGACGCTAACCTTAGCTAGCTAGCTAAGCTAAGCTGCTAGCCATCATCTAAGGATTTTCCGAATCTTGGAACGCCTCTTCCCATACAGGCCTCCCCATTCAGAGGAAGAGGCCAACGCTTCCTGCCATGACTGACCCAGCAGACTCAGACCAGTTCCACAATGCTGTCTCCCTGCAAGGAGCCACCATTGGACAACACAAGGAGTTACTGCAATGTCTTATGTAGAGACTCCATACCCTTGCAGAACGCCATGACCAGGCGTTTCCCCACTGGGCAGCAGGTCACACACGTAATCTCCCAGCCTACCCCACTGGCCGAGCTGGGCATCCCCACTCAGCCCCTCTCCATTCCCATGGATGTTAGAGTGCTGGACGGACGCTGTATAGGCCAGGTCACTCACAATACCACTCCCATCAACCTACGAGTATCAGGGAACCACAGTGAGAAAATCAAATTTGTACTGATTAAGTCTCCTCAGGTTCCGGTGGTATTGGGATTATCTTGGCTCCAGCGACACAATCCTATCATTGACTGGACTGCTGGTGACATTATGGGTTGGAGCCCGTTCTTCCACGCCTATTGTCTGAAGTCAGCACATCCTGCCCCGGGATGTTTTCCTGTGGGCTCGGAAGTTACCCCAGACCTCTCTGCCATTTCCGCGAAGTACCAAGAACTCTGGGAGGTGTTCACCGACCCTATGACTGCGGGATTGACCTTCTCCCAGGCACCACTCCGTCCCAGGGACGACTGTACTCTTTGTCCGTTCCGGAAACCAAGGCTATGGAAACCTACATTGAGGACTGTCTAGCTGCAGGGTTCATCCATACTTCTGCCTCCCCCACCGGTGCAGGGTTCTTCTTTGTGGAGAAGGAAGACAAAACCCTGCATCCGTGCATTGACTACCGGGGCAACATCATGGTGACGAACCGCTACCCGCTACCCTCAACTCCTCTGCCTTCGAGTCGCTCCAGGGGGCCACCGTGTTCTCCAAGCTGGACCTACAGAACGCCTATCACCTGGTGCAGATACAGGAAAAGGATGAGTGGAAGACTGTCTTCAACACGGCCAGCGGTCACTATGAGTATCTGGTCATACCATTTTGCCTTACCAATGCCCCAGCTGTGTTCCAGGCTCTTGTTAATGATGATCTCCGCGACTTGTTGAACCGGTTCATCTTCGTCTACCTCGATGACTTCCTCGTCTTCTCCCGCTTCACCCAAGAACACATGCTCCACGTCCGACAGGTTCTCCAATGCCTTCTGTAAAAGCGGAGAAGTGCGAATTCCATCACTCCACCATCCCCTTCCTGGGTTACATCATCGCTGCAGGGAGTGTAAAGATGGATCCCGTGAAGGTGAGAGTGGTGGTGGATTGGCCCCATCGTACATCCAGGGTGCAGCTGCAATGTTTTAGATAACCGGATGTTTGTGCCTGACGCTGTCCGCTCCTCAGTTCTGGAGTGGGCCCACTCAACCAGGCTTGCCTGCCACCAGGGATTCCATTGGACCATTGGTCTACCATGGTCCTGGACGTCTCCACGTCCGTGGCTGCCTGCAAGGTCTGTGCGCAGAACAAGACTCCTCAGCAAGCTCCGGCTGGTCTTCTTCAACAACTGCCTGTCCCTCACCATCCCTGGTCTCACATGTCCCTGGATTTCATTACGGGTCTTCCCCCGTCTGATGGCAACACCGCCATCCTGACAGTAGCGAACGTCCTTGGTTGCTATGATAGCCAATTAACTTTAGCTAGCTAAGTAACCCTAGTCAACGTAAGACGGTAACGTTAGCTAACGTGTATGGCCAGTTCATGCAGCACAATATGTCATACATTCTTACACAAAACATAACTAGTTAGTTAATGTTAGTCACATTAAGTTTAAAACCACCACATTTTGGGAAACTGCCATACTAATCACTTTCATTTGCATTGCACAGACTAAGCTACAGGCCGACTCTTTTCTCTGTTTCTATCAATGATGTCGCTCTTGCTGTTGGTGATTCTCTGATCCACCTCTATGCAGACGACGCCATTCTGTAAACATCTGGCTCTTCTTTGGACACTGTGCTAACAAACCTCCAAACGAGCTTCAATGCCATACAACACTCCTTCCAACCGCTTTTAAATGCTAGTGAAACTAAGTGCATGCTCTTCAACCGATAGCTGCCCTCACCTTCCTGCCCGACTAGCCATATTTCAGACTGGACAAACACTGCAGTTAGCTACGCTACATTTCTTAAGAACAACCAAAACCCCAGCATAAACCACAGCCACGAAAAAAAAATGTTTTGTTAAGAAACAGTAAGTTAGCTACAGTGGACAGTTGTGGTCAGTACTGTTAAAGATGAGGCGGGACATTTTATTTGTACTTTTTATGAGCAAGGCCTTATTTCTATTACAACATATTGGATGACTTTCAATGTAACATTGATTGGTTTACACTGCTACATGAAACTAGAATTTCCCTATACCCATCATGAGTTTGCTACAACCTTGCATATGAATGAAAGTTTACAACATCGAGAGAAATTAGAGTAATCAAGGTGACTGACAGTGACACATTCAATACTGCCTTGCACACTCTTGCCTGCATCTAGCTGATCTAGGTTGTAATCATTAGTCCAACAGTTGCAAATGAGAATTTCTATTGGACAAATTCAGGTATGTTTAACTTCATTTCGTTCTGTTTGCTTCCGTTTAAGAATTTTTCAACAGAATTGGTGGAATGAATAGACCCCTGATCACACGCAAACACGGCCAAAATTTTGCCACTGTACTGAGGATAGGAAACATTGTCACCACCGATAAATCTACGAAAATCAATCATTTCAAAAAGCATTTTTCTACAGCTGGCCATGCTTTCTACCTGGCTACCCCTACCCCGGCCAAAATCTCAGAACCCCCTGCAGCACCTTGCCCAAGCCCCCCTACCCCCACCCCCGCTTCTCCTTCACCCAAATCCAGACAGCTGATGTTCTGAAAGAGCTGCAAGATCTGGATCCCTACAAATCAGCTGGCTAGACAATCTGGACCCTCTCTTTCTAAAATGATCCGCAGAAATTTTTGTCATCCCTATTACTAGCTTATTCAACCTCTCTTTCGTATCGTCTGAGATCCCCAAAGGGGGGGACACTCTAGACCCAAACTGTTACAGACCTATGTCCATCCTGCCCTGCCTTTATAAAATCTTTGACAGCCAAGTTAACAAACAGATCACCGACCATTTCGGATCCCACCGTACCTTCTCCACTATGCAATCTGGTTTCCAAGCTGGTCATGGGTGCACCTCAGCCACGCTCAATGTCCTAAACAATATCATAACCGCCATAGATAAAATACAGTACTGTATAGCCGTCTTCATCGACCTGGCTTTCGACTCTGTCAATAACCGCATTCTGCCTCGCCTGGTTCACCAACACCTTCCTGCCCGACTAGCATCACGACTCTGTACGGTTCTGACTTAGAATATGTGGACAACTACAAATACCTAGGTGTCTGGTTAGACTGTAAACTCTCCTTCCAGACTCACATTAAGAATCTCCAATACAAAATTAAATATTGAATCGGCTTCCTATTCGCAACAAAGCATCCTTCGCTCATGCTGCCAAACATACCCTCGTAAAACTGACTATCCTACCAATCCTTGACTTCGCTGAGGTCATTTACAAAATAGCCTCCAACACCCTACTCAGCAAATTGGATGTCACAGTGCCATCCGTTTTGTCACCAAAGCCACATATACTACCCACCACTGCGACCTGTATGCTCTCGTTGGCTGGCCCTCCCTTCATATTCGTCGACAAATCCACTGGCTCCAGGTCATCTATAAGTCTTTGCTAGGTAAAGCCCTGCCTTATCTCAGCTCACTGGTCACCATAGCAGCACCCACCCATAGCATGCTCTCCAGCAGTATATTTCACTGGTCATCCCCAAAACCAACTCCTCCTTTGGCTGCCTTTCCTTCCAGTTCGCTACTGCCAATGACTGGAACGAATTGCAAAAATCACAGAAGCTGGAGTCTTATATCTCCCTCACTAACTTTAAGCATCAGCTGTCAGAGCAGCTTACCGATCATAGCACCTGTACATAGTCCATCTGTAAATAGCCCACCCAACTACCTCATTCCCATATTGTTATTTATTTTTTGCTCCTTTGCACCCCAGTATCTCTACTTGCACATTCACCTTCTGCACATCTATCACTCCAGTGTTTAATTAAATTGTCATTATTTCGCCCCTATGGCCTATTTATTGCCTTACCTCCTTAATCTTACTACATTTGCACACACTGTATATAGACCTTTCTATGGTGTTATTGACTGTATGTTTGTCTATGTATAACTCTGTGTTGTTTGTGTCGCACTGCTTTGCTTTATTTTGACCAGGTCGCAGTTGTAAATGAGAACATGTTCTCAGCTGGCCTACCTGGTTAAATAAAGGTGAAATAAAATATAAACAAATCTTGGCCAGGTCGCAGTTGTAAATGGGAACTTGTTCTCAACTGGCCTACTGTCACGCCTTGGTCTTAGTATTTTGTGTTTTCTTTATTATTTTGGTCAGGCCAGGGTGTGACATGGGTTTATTATGTGGTGTGTTTTGTCTTGGGGTTTTAGTAGGAATTGGGATTGTGGCTTAGTAGGGTTATCTAGTAAAGTCTATGGTTGCCTGAAGTGGTTCTCAATCAGAGGTGATTATCGTTGTCTCTGATTGGGAACCATATTTAGGCAGCCATATTCTTTGAGTGTTTCATGGGTGATTGTTCCTGTCTCTGTGTTTGTTTGCACCAGATAGGCTGTATAGGTTTTCACGTTACATTTGTTGTTTTTGTATTGTTAGTTTTTTCATCGTCATTAAACATGTATCAAGAATACCACGCTGCATTTTGGTCCGACTCTCCTTCACCACAAGAAAACCGTAACAGAATCACCCACCACAACAGGACCAAGCAGCGTTGTGACAGGCAGCGACAGCAGGAGCAGCGAAAGGAGGAATGGGCATGGGAAGACATTTTGGATGGCAAGGGTTGTTACACTTGGGAGGAGATACTGGCTGGAAGAGATCGTCTCTTATGGGAACAGGTGGAGGCACTTAGGAGAGCAGAGGCAGCCGGAGAGAGGAGCCGGCGATACGAGGGAACGCGGTTGGCAAGGAAGCCCGGGAGTCAGCCCTAAAAATGTCTTGGGGGGGGTGGCTCACAGGGAGTATGGCGACGCCAGGTAGGAGACGTACGCCAACTTCCTGTGCTTACCGGGGGGCTAGAGAGACCGGGCAGGCACCGTGTTAAGCTGTGGTGTGCACGGTGTCTCCAGTGCGGGTGCATAGCCTGGTGCGGTACGTACCAGCTCCTCGTATCGGCCGGGCTAGAGTGGGCATCGAGCCAGGTAAGGTTGGCTAGGCTCGGTGCTCAAGAGCTCCAGTGCGCCTGCACGGTCCGGTCTATCCAGTACCACCTTCACACACCAGCCCTCCGGTAGCAGCTCCCCGCACCAGGCTTCCTGTGCGTGTCCTCTGCCCAGTACCACCAGTGCCAGCACCACGCACCAGGCCTTCAGTGTGCTTCGCCTGTCCAGCGCTGCCAGAGCCTTCCTCCTCTCCAGCGCTGCCGGAGTCTCCCGCCTGTCTAGCGCTGCCAGAGCTTTTCTCCTCTACAGCGCTGCTGGAGTCTCCTGCCTGTTCAGAGCTGCCAGTCTGCATGGAGCAGCCAGAGCTGCCAGTCTGCATGGAGCAGCCAGAGCTGCCAGTCTGCATGGAGCAGCCAGAGCTGCCAGTCAGCCAGAATCTTCCAGATCCGCCATTCAGCCAGGATCTGCCAGTCAGCCAGAATCTCCCAGATCCGCCATTCAGCCAGGATCCGCCAGTCAGCCCGGATCCGCCAGTCAGCCAGGATCTGCTGGAACCGCCAGTCAGCCAGGATCTGCTGGAACCGCCAGTCAGCCAGGATCTGCCAGAACCACCAGCCAGCCAGGATCTGCCAGATCCAACTACCTGCCTGAGCTTCCTCTCAGTACCGAGCTACCCCACAGTCCCGAGCTACCCCACAGTCCCGAGCTTCCCCTCAGTCCCGAGCTGCCCCTCAGTCCAGTGGGGTCCTTGGTGAGGGTTATTAGGCCAAGGTCGGCGGCGAGGGTTGCCAATCTAAGGACGCGATGCAAGGGGACTAAGACTTTGTTGGAGTGGGGTCCACGTCCCGCGCCGGAGCCGCCACCGTGGACAGACGCCCACCCGGACCCTCCCCTATGGGTTTAGGTGTGCAGCCGGGAGTCCGCACCTGGGGGGGTTCTGTCACGCCCTGGTCTTAGTATTTGGTGTTTTCTTTATTATTTTGGTCAGGCCAGGGAGTGACATGGGTTTATTATGTGGTGTGTTTTGTCTTGGGGTTTTAGTAGGTATTGGGATTGTGGCTTAGTAGGGTTATCTAGTAAAGTCTATGGTTGCCTGAAGTGGTTTTCAATCAGAGGCAGGTGATTATCGTTGTCTCTGATTGGGAACCATATTTAGGCAGCCATATTCTTTGAGTGTTTCGTGGGTTATTGTTCCTGTCTCTGTGTTTGTTTGCACCAGATAGGCTGTATAGGTTTTCACGTTACGTTTGTTGTTTTTGTATTGTTCGTTTTTTCATCATCATTAAACATGTATCAAGAATACCACGCTGCATTTTGGTCCGACTCTCCTTCACCACAAGAAAACCGTAACACCTACCTGGTTAAATAAAGGTGAAATTTAAAAAATTATCTCACCTTTTTCCTTCGATTGTGGACTTCAGTGCACAATACAACATGTGGCCTGTCACTTTATTAATGTCATAGTCAACATAGCTACTACAACTAACACGTTAGTAAACCCGCTACAATCACGCAGTACAGTGTACAGCAAGCAGTTTAGCAGTTACACTGGCAGGCCCTGGTGGCAATACATTAATAAAATCTTTCCTTGACTTGGAAGAGTTCCAGTGTTGGATAGCCATAGTCAGCTAGCTAACATAGCATCCCTCTCTGTTTGAACTGGGTGTTTCAGTAAGCTAAACTTGCTAGCTGCATATGCTAACTAAGTGAAAGTGAAAAAAAAATGATATATACCCATGAAATATAGCTAGCATGGTCTCTCTCTCTTGCTTCTCATTAATTTTGGAATTAATTAATTAACTGTTCAACTATTGTCTTTTTCTTTGAGTCGACTGCTGAATGCACCAAGGTGTCTGTTTAAACTACTAGCACACAGCTCAGTCACCCATGCATACTCTACAAGACATGTCACCAGAGGTCTCTTAATCCCCAAGTCAAGAACAGACTATAGGAGGCACAAAGTACTACATATAGCCATGACTACATGGAACTCTATTCCACTTCAGGTAACTGATGCAAGCAGTAGCATCAGATTTAAAAAACAGAAAAACATACACCTTATGGAACAGCGGGGACTGTGAAGAGATACACACACAGGAACACACAGGAACAGACACACACTCTACACACATGTACTGATCATTGTAATATTGTTGTATTGCAGTATTATACATTTTGTATTGTAGATTTGTAGTGGTGTAATAATGTTATATGATTTACTGTTCTTTTGCTTTATGTGTGATTTAAGTGCCTAAGTGTGTTTGGAACCCTGCCTTGGCAGCAACTAATGGGGATCCTTAATAAATACAAATACAAACTACTCACCACATAGTGCTAGCTAGCTGTAACTTATGCTTTTAGCACTAGCTTCATTCTCTGATCCTTTGATTGTGTGGACAACATGTCAGTTCATGCTGCAAGAGCTCTGATATGTTCCTCCGTAAGTTGTCATAATTACTGTGTAAGTCTATAGAAGGGGGTGAGAATCATTAGCCTCCAAGCTTTTGTATTGAAGTCAATGTGCACAGGAGGACAGAAGCTGGCTGTCCTCCTGCTACACCATGGTGCTAACCTACAGAGTGCTGCTGAGGCAAATGTAGACCTTCATTGCAAAACAGTGTGTTTTAATCAATTATTTAGGGACATGTGAATATATATTTAGTATAATTTTATCTAAAAAATTATAACTTTTTTTACGTTTCACAATTTTTATTTTATGAAATTCACTGAGGTGGATGGCCCTACCCTTCCTCCTCTGAGGAGCCTCCACTGATGTTGAACCACATATAGTAAATGGTTCATCCAGAAACGCACATGTAATCAGAACCTCCATTGTGCATGCCTACCATACTGACAGCATTGCTGTTTAAAACCCCTGTCGAATAAATTCCAGCTCCGGCATAAACTCCATCTTCTGTCGTCTTGACATTTATAATCCAAATGTGTTCTGACTGATTAACACGGTGTCACTTTACTTTTCAGTGAGTTCACAGAAAATCTGAAATCTCCATCCACATGTAAAATGTAGTCAGGGCGCTCCACATACTGAACCAGGTTAAAACGACAACATCAGAGTTATTACTTACTTACGCGACTTGCTGTGTGCCAGATGGTCTCATAGACTAGACGTAACATAGTAAATGTAAATCCTGACATGAACAAAAAGACATGAACGAGCTCCAAAAACACGCTCTCAGTATAGTGAGGTATGACTTTAGATGTTTTACACATGAAATTCCGAAATGTATCTGCAACTTTAAAATCCATTTCGGTGGAGTCATGTTGTTTCCCCCACGGAGCTGTGCAACTGGATTATAACATTGCGGATATAGTCAGCAACACCACAATTTCATGTGTACAACATCTAAAGACCTACATCACTATACTGAAAAAGGACCTATTTGGGTGTTTTTGGAGCTCGTTCCTGTCTTTTGCTTGCCTTGACACTGCGCATTGAGCAATGAGTAGGTGTATCGCGATAAGTTTCTCAAAGACAAGCCAAATCACAAACAAAGCGTAATTTTCTTCAGAAATAGGAAACTTCTCCTCTAAGGCAAAAACGAGGCTGGTTAGTCAGGGTGGAAAAATGGACATATAACACGAATATCTAGCAACCCAAAAGTTTTAGCTAATTACCAACTTTGCAACTACTTACTACTTTTTTGCTACTTTGCACCTACTTAGCATGTTAGCTATCCCTTCCCTTAACCCTAACGTTAACCCTTAAACCTCACTCCTAACCGTAACCCTAACCCCTAGCCTAGCTAAGTTTAGCCACGTTAGCGTTAGACACCTAGCTAACGTTAGCCACAACAAATCTGAATTCGTAACATATCATACGATTTGCAAATTCATAACGTATTGTACAAATAGAAAATTCGTAACATATCAAACAAATTCATAACATATCTTGCGAAATGGATCACGGTAATCCACAAAGTAAGACATACCATACGAAACTTAACATATCACACTAAATGGAGTGTTACAGATTTACGTTCAGAATAATACGAAATGCTATGAGATCAGGTTGCAGCCAGCCTGCAGCAGCATGCACTTAAAATAACATGAAATGCTTGTTAACTACATGGTTAAATGAGTCTGTTTTCAACAAATGAACTGTTTTAGACTATTGTACACTACATGTCCACTCTTCTGGGAAGGCTTTCCACTAGATGTTGGAACATTACTGCGGGGACTTGCTTCCATTCAGCCACAAGAGCATTAGAGCGGTTTGGCACTGATGTTGGATGATTAGGCCTGGCTCACAGTCGGCATTCCAATTCAGCCCAAAGGTGTTTGATGGCGTTGAGGTCAGGGCTCTGTGCAGGCCAGTCAAGTTATTCCACACTGATCTCAACAAATAATTTCTGTATGGTCTTCACCAAACTGTTGCCACAAAGTTGGAAGCACAGAATCGTCTAGATAGTATTGTATGCTGTAGCGTTAAGATTTCTCTTCACTGAAACTAACGGGGCCTAGCCCAAACCATGAAAACAACCCCAGACCATTACCCTTCCTCCACCAAACTTTACAGTTGGCACTATACATTCGGGCAGGTAGCGTTCTCCTGGCATCTGCCAAAACCAGATTTGTCCGTCGGACTGCCAGATGGTGAAGAGTGACTCATCACTCCAGAGAACGCGTTTTCATGCTCCAGAGTCCAAAGGCGGCAATCTTTACACCACTCCAGCTGATGCTTTTCTTTCTGCATGAAGATCTTAGGCTTGTGTGCAGCTGCTCGACGATGGAAACCCATTTCATGAAGCTTCCAATTTGGCTTGGTCCGTAAGACCTCTTTTTACGTGTTACGCACTTCAGCACTCTGCGGTCCCGTTCTGTGATCTTGTGTGGCCTACTATATCGCAGCTGAGCTGGTATTGCTCCTAGATGTTTCCACTTCACAATAACATGACTTACAGTTTACCAGGGCAGCTCTAGCAGGGCAGAAAATTGAGGAAGTGACTTGTTGGAAAGGTGGCATCCTATGATGGTGCCACGCTAAAAGTAACTGAGCTCATTCTGCTTACAATGTTTGTTTATTGAGATGGCTGTGTGCACAATTTTATATACCTGTCAGCAACAGGAGTGGCTGAAATAGGCGAATACTCTAATTTCACATTTCTGGTTCTAGCTCCTAAGATACTTTGCAGTGTATATGTTTTTTGTGTTATTTCTTACATTATTAGCCCAAAATTTGTTTTATTTTATTATATACAGGTATTCGGAGTGGACTTCTAGTCCGAGTCAAGAGGCTTGCACACCATCCACCGCTTCCGAGTATATTACTCTCAAATGTTCTGTCCCTGGACAATAAAGTAGACAAGCTCAGGGCGAGGATCTCCTTCCAGAAAGACATCAGGGACTGTAACATACTCTGTTTCACGGAATCATGGTTCTCTCTGGATATACTGTCCCCGTCCATACAGCCAGATGGGTTCTCAGTAAAGACAGGAATAAAGAACTCCCGGAAGAAGAAAGGTGGATGAAGAAAGGTATGTTTCATGATGAACTTTTCATTTTGTGATTGTTTATCACATCTTCTCCTGCTCCTCCCTTCCGGTGTACGATGTTGCCAGAATACTAAACACAGGTCCTGGGATTCATCATTACACACACCTGGACTTCATTCCCTTCATTATTTCCTCCCCTTCATATGTCACTCACTTATGTTTTTTCACAAGTTGGTATTGTTCTTGTGTACCGGCGCCTAGCCTTATGGTATTGACTTGTTACTGGTTTTGTTGTTTTATTAAATGTTTCACCTGCACCTGCTTCCCGACTCACAGCTCCGTTATTGCAGAATAACAACTCAAACTATGGAAGCAATAGGAAAGTCGGAAATCTCTCAGACGGTCGACGAACAAAGGTACCTTCGAAGTCAAAACCATGATCAGCTGGCTCAACTGGCGACGTCCATGGAAGAGGTTCTCCATAGTCTGCAGCATCTCGAACACCCCTGAGAAACGTTGCAGTCCAGAATCGGAGGATACTCTAGAGTCTACCCAACGAATCGGAGTCTATCCAACGAGCCAGTGCAACGGCCCATTCAGCAAATCGCTCAGGTCAGCGATGCCCGACTATCCCACCCGGATAAATACGATGGTACACCATTCAAATGCCGTGCCTTCCTCCTTCAGTGCTCCCTCTATTTTTCACACCAGTTGTGAGCCCCCACCACCAAGAGGTCTAAGGTTGCCAGGGTTATTTCTCTAATGACCGGGTGGGCATTGGAATGGGCTACAGCCTTCTGGGAGAGAGGAGAGGAGAAGCTAGATTCTTATGAGGGGCTCATGGCTCTTTTTAAATACATTTTTGATCATCCTACGGAGGGCAGAAAGGGAGGTGAGCGTCTTATTCTGTAACGTGTGCGCTGGGAGTCGGGAAGCAAGTTCAGGAAGTGAATCATTTAATCAATAAACGAAACATAATACAAAACAAGAAACACAAACAATGCACAGACATGAAACAGAAACTTCAGGACTTCAGGTGAGTGTCATTAGGCGCTGATGCTCGTGACAGGTGCACACAATAAACAGCAGCTTGGTGACCTAGAGGCCGGAGAGGGAGCACACGTGACAGTATCCCCTCCCCGAAGTGCGGCTTCTGCCACAGGACTCCGACCAAAATGATGGTCCCGGGGAGCGGACCAGTCACCTCTGCTGAGCCACGGGAACCTGTCGATCCGGCTCAGGTGCGAGAGCATGGCAACCTAGAGTGCCGGAGAGAGGAATACGTGTGGAGCGACGCACACGTGAGACTCCAGCGCGCCGTCCATCATCAGAAGGAACAGGCAGACCGCCATTGCAGTGAGACCCCTGTGTTCCATCCTGGGGACCGTGTCTGGCTTAATGAGGTGACATACAGGTTACAACTACGCAGTCACTATTGCATCTCACTCGCTTTTCATGTTTCCCTTCTCATGCCGGTGGTTCCTGGTCCCCTTGCTGAGTCTGTCCCCCATGACACACTCCCACCGACCCTGGACATTGAGGAGGGTCCGGCGTAGGCTGTCAGATCTCTACTGGACTCCCGACATCGTGGGGGTCTGCTCCAGTATCTGGTGGACTGGGAGTGGTATGGCCCAGAGGAGCAGTGTTGGGTTCTGGTGGAGGACATTCTGGACCCCAACATCATCCGTGATGTTCACCTTCGCAGCCCGGACCGACCTGCTCCTCGCTCTCGGGGTCGTCCCTCTGGTTGGCGTCGTCCTGTGGCTGGAGCCGTTGCCAAAATACTAACTACCGGTCCTGGGATTCATCATTACGCACACCTGGCACTCATCATTACACTCACCTGTTAATCAATATGATTCACACCTGGACTTCATTCCCTTCAATATTGCCTCCCCTTTATATACCACTAACTTATGTCTTCTCACCAGTTGGTATTGTTCTTGTATTCCGGCGTGTAGCCTTATGGTATTGACTTGTTACTGGTTTTGTTGTTTTATTAAATATTTCACCTGCACCTGCTTCCCGACTCACAGCTCCGTTATTACATTGGGATAACTTACAGGAACTCAAGTCCTTTTGTTCCACCGACCTAGAATACCTCACAATCAAATGCCAATCGTATTATGTCCCAAGAGAATTCTCTTTGGTTAGAGTCACAGCCTTATATATTCCCCCTCAAGCCGATACCACGACAGCCCTCAAGGAACTACACTGGACTTTGTGAAAACTGGTAACCACATATCCCGAGGATGCATTTATTGTAGCCGGGAACTTTAACAAACCAAATTTGAGGAAAACACTACCGAAGTTCCATCAACACATTGCCTGTAGTACTCGCGCTTCAAAAACTCTCAACCATTGTTACTCTCCCTTCTGGGATGGTTACAAGGCCCTCCCTCACCCTCCTTTCGGCAAATCAGATCACAACTCCATTTTGCTCCAAGCAGGAAATACCCGTGCTAAGGTCTATTCAACTCTGTTCTGACGCATTGGAATCCCATGCTTCAAGACTGTTTTGATCATGTGGACTGGGATATATTCTGGGTTGCCTTTGAGAATAACATTGACGTATACACTGACACAGTGACTGCGTTCATCAGGAATTGTATAGTGGATGTTGTTCCCACTGTGACTATTAAAACCTAACCAAAAACCGTTGATATGTGGCAAACAGTGCAGTTCTGCCCTCCGTAAAACAATCAAAAAGGCCAAACGTCAGTAGAAAGACATAGTGGAGTCGCAATTCAATGGCTCAGACATGTGACATATGTGGCAGGGACTCCAGACAATCACGTATTACAAAGGAAAACCAGCCATGTCTTGCTCCCGAACAAGCTAAACACCTTCTTCGCCCGCTTTGAGGATAACATAGCGCCACTGATGTGGCCCGCTCCCAAAGACTGTGGGCTCTCGTTCTTCATGGCCGATTTGACTAAGACATTTAAGTGTGTTAACCCTCACAAGGCTGCCTGCCCAGATGGCATCCCTTGCCGCATTTTCAGACCATGCGCAGTCCAGCTGGCTGGAGTGTTTATGGACATATTCAATCTCTCCCTATTTCAGTCTGCTGTCCCCACATGCTTCAAGATGTCCACCATTGTTCCTATACCCAAGAAAGCAAAGGTAACTGAACTAAATAACTATCGACACCATAGCACTCACTTCTGTCATCATGAAGTGCTTTCATAGACTTGTTAAGGATTATGTCACTTCCACGTTACCTGACACCCTAGACCCACTTAAATTTTCATACCATCCCAATAGATCCACAGACGATGCAATTGACATCACACTGCCTTATCCCATCTGGACAATACCTATGTAAGAATGCTGTTCATTTTCTACAACTCCACATGGCCACGCATGCCTCCAAATCAATCATGAATTTTCTAGATGTCACAACAGTAGTAGGCCTGATTACCAACAATGACGAGACATATCACTGATAATCTGAAATGGTCCACCCACACAGACAGTGTGGTGAAGGGGGACCCTCACAAACCTTTACAGATACACCATTGAAAGCATCCTGTCGGTCTGTATCACAGTCTGGTACGGCAACTGCACCACCACAACCGCAGAGCTCTCCAGATGGTGGTGCAGTCTGCCTAATGCATCACCTGGGATACACTGCCTGCCCTCCAGGACACACTTGATGCCACAGGAAGGCCAAAAAGATCATCAAGGACATCAACCACCCGAGCCACGGCCTGTTCACCCAGCTATAATCCAGATGTTTACGTCAGTACAGGTGCATCAAAGCTGGGACCGAAAGACTGAAAATTATATCTTAAGGCAATCAGACTGTTAAATAGCCATCACTAGCCAGCCTCCACCCAGTACCCTGCCCTGAATTTAGTCATTGTCACTAGCTGGCTGCCAGCCGGTTACTCAACAAGGTAATTTAGAGGGTGCTGCCCTATGTACATAGATATGGAATCACTGGTCACTTTAATCATGTTTACATACTGTTTTACACATTTCATATGTATATGCTGTACTCTACTGTATTCTAGTTTATCTCACTCCGACGTTGCCCATTCTAATATTTAGTATTTATTCATTCCATGATTTTACTTTTAGACTTGTGTTTATTGTTATGAATTGTTACAGTTGAAGTTGGAAGTTTACATACACCTTCGTTTTTCACAATTCCTGACATTTAATCCTAGTAAGAATTCTCTGTCATAGGTCAGGTATCACCACTTCATTTTAAGAATGTGAAATTTCAGAATAATATTACAGAGAATGATTTATTTCAACTTTTATTTATTTTATCACATTCCCAGTGGGTCAGAAGTTTACATACACTCAATTAGTATTTGGTAGCATTGCCTTTAAATTATTTAACTTGGGTCAAATGTTTCGGGTAGCCTTCCACACAATAAGTTGGGTGAATTTTGGCCCATTCCTACTGACAGAGCTGGTGTAACTGAGTCAGGTTTGTAGGCCTCCTTACTCGCACACTCTTTTTCAGTTCTGCCCACACATTTTCTATGGGATTGAGGTCAGGACTTTGTGATGGCAACTCCAATACCTTGAATTTGGAAGTATGCTTGGGGTCATTGTCCATTTGGAAGACCCATTTGCAACCAAACTTCCTGACTGTTGTCTTGAGATGTTGCTTCAATATATCCACATAATTTTCCTCCCTCATGATGCCATCTATTTTGTGAAGTGCACCCGTCCCTCCTGCAGCAAACACCCCCACAACATGATGCGGCCACCCTGTGCTTCACGGTTGGGATGGTGTTCTTCGGCTTGAAACCCTCCCCCTTTTTCCTCCAAACATAACGATGGTCATTATAGCCAAATAGTTATATTTTTGTTTCATCAGATCAGAGAACATTTCTCCAAAAAGTACGATCTTTGTCCCCATGTCCCCACGCACGCACGCACACACACCCACACACACACACACACACAGACAGACAGACAGACAGACAGACAGACAGACAGACAGACAGACAGACAGACAGACAGACAGACAGACAGACAGACAGACAGACAGACAGACAGACAGACAGACAGACAGACAGACAGACAGACAGACAGACAGACAGACAGACAGACAGACAGACACCACTTACCAGACTTAATATTATGCTAAATACTTCACTATTTAAACATTTGCCTAGCAACTCCCCCTTCCCCAAAACAAGTGTACATTTCGGACTATGAATTGTGCCTTCATGTATTATGCTGATGCTAAAATGTTTATTATATTCCACTGAGTCATTTACTTTATGTTCATATTCTTATATTTGATCATTTCTTATTGTTGCTTGTCGAGAAGGAACCTGCAAGTACGCATTTCATTGGACTGTGTATACCATGTGTATCCTGTACACATGACTAATAAAACTTGAATCTTGATAAAGGTTTGGAATCTCATGGAAGCTCTGCTACAGGTTTATCATGGAAGCTCTGCTACAGGTTTATCATGGATGCTCTGCTACAGGTTTATCATGGAAGCTCTGCTACAGGTTTATCATGGATGCTCTGCTACAGGTTTATCATGGAAGCTCTGCTACAGGTTTATCATGGATGCTCTGCTACAGGTTTATCATGGATGCTCTGCTACAGGTTTATCATGGAAGCTCTGCTACAGGTTTATCATGGATGCTCTGCTACAGGTTTATCATGGATGCTCTGCTACAGGTTTATCATGGAAGCTATGCTACAGGTTTATCATGGAAGCTCTGCTACAGGTTTATCATGGATGCTCTGCTACAGGTTTATCATGGATGCTCTGCTACAGGTTTATCATGGATGCTCTGCTACAGGTTTATCATGGATGCTCTGCTACAGGTTTATCATGGATGCTCTGCTACAGGTTTATCATGGATGCTCTGCTACAGGTTTATCATGGATGCTCTGCTACAGGTTTATCATGGAAGCTCTGCTACAGGTTTATCATGGATGCTCTGCTACAGGTTTATCATGGATGCTCTGCTACAGGTTTATCATGGAAGCTCTGCTACAGGTTTATCATGGAAGCTCTGCTACAGGTTTATCATGGATGCTCTGCTACAGGTTTATCATGGATGCTCTGCTACAGGTTTATCATGGATGCTCTGCTACAGGTTTATCATGGATGCTCTGCTACAGGTTTATCATGGATGCTCTGCTACAGGTTTATCATGGATGCTCTGCTACAGGTTTATCATGGATGCTCTGCTACAGGTTTATCATGGATGCTCTGCTACAGGTTTATCATGGATGCTCTGCTACAGGTTTATCATGGATGCTCTGCTACAGGTTTATCATGGATGCTCTGCTACAGGTTTATCATGGATGCTCTGCTACAGGTTTATCATGGATGCTCTGCTACAGGTTTATCATGGATGCTCTGCTACAGGTTTATCATGGAAGCTCTGCTATAGGTTTATCATGGAAGCCCTGCAACAGGAAGACATATCATGGAAGCCCTGTTACAGGTTTATCAAGGAAGCCCTGTTACATGTTTATCAAGGAAGCCCTGTTACAGGTTTATCAAGGAAGCCCTGTTACAGGTTTATCAAGGAAGCCCTGTTACAGGTTTATCATGGAAGCCCTGTTACAGGTTTATAATGGAATCCCTGTTACAGGTTTATCATGGATGCTCTGCTACAGGTTTATCATGGATGCTCTGCTACAGGTTTATCATGGATGCTCTCCTACAGGTTTATCATGGATGCTCTGCTACAGGTTTATCATGGATGCTCTGTTACAGGTTTATCATGGAAGCTCTGCTACAGGTTTATCATGGATGCTATGCTACAGTTTTATCATGGATGCTACAGGTTTATCATGGAAGCTCTGCTACAGGTTTATCATGGATGCTCTGCTACAGGTTTATCATGGAAGCTCTTCTATAGGTTTATCATGGAAGCCCTGCAACAGGAAGACATATCATGGAAGCCCTGTTAAATCAAATCAAATCAAATCAAATGTTATCTGTCACATACACATGGTTAGCAGATGTTAATGCGAGTGTAGCGAAATGCTTGTGCTTCTAGTTCCGACAATGCAGTAATAACCAACAAGTAATCTAACTAACAATTCCAAAACTACTGTCTTATACACAGTGTAAGGGGATAAAGAATATGTACATAAGGATATATGAATGAGTGATGGTACAGAGCAGCATAGGCAAGATACAGTAGATGATATCGAGTACAGTATATACATATGAGATGAGTATGTAAACCAAGTGGCATAGTTAAAGTGGCTAGTGATACATGTATTACATAAGGATGCAGTCGATGATATAGAGTACAGTATATACGTATGCATATGAGATGAATAATGTAGGGTAAGTAACACTATATAAGGTAGCATTGTTTAAAGTGGCTAGTGATATATTTACATAATTTCCCATCAATTCCCATTATTAAAGTGGCTGGAGTTGAGTCAGTGTCATTGTCAGTGTGTTGGCAGCAGCCACTCAATGTTAGTGGTGGCTGTTTAACAGTCTGATGGCCTTGAGATAGAAGCTGTTTTTCAGTCTCTCGGTCCCAGCTTTGATGCACCTGTACTGACCTCGCCTTCTGGATGATAGCGGGGTGAACAGGCAGTGGCTCGGGTGGTTGATGTCCTTGATGATCTTTATGGCCTTCCTGTAACATCGGGTGGTGTAGGTGTCCTGGAGGGCAGGTAGTTTGCCCCCGGTGATGCGTTGTGCAGACCTCACTACCCTCTGGAGAGCCTTACGGTTGAGGGCGGAGCAGTTGCCGTACCAGGCGGTGATACAGCCCGCCAGGATGCTCTCGATTGTGCATCTGTAGAAGTTTGTGAGTGCTTTTGGTGACAAGCCGAATTTCTTCAGCCTCCTGAGGTTGAAGAGGCGCTGCTGCGCCTTCTTCACGATGCTGTCTGTGTGAGTGGACCAATTCAGTTTGTCTGTGATGTGTATGCCGAGGAACTTAAAACTTGCTACCCTCTCCACTACTGTTCCATCGATGTGGATAGGGGGGTGTTCCCTCTGCTGTTTCCTGAAGTCCACAATCATCTCCTTAGTTTTGTTGACGTTGAGTGTGAGGTTATTTTCCTGACACCACACTCCGAGGGCCCTCACCTCCTTCCTGTAGGCCGTCTCGTCGTTGTTGGTAATCAAGCCTACCACTGTTGTGTCGTCCGCAAACTTGATGATTGAGTTGGAGGCGTGCGTGGCCACGCAGTCGTGGGTGAACAGGGAGTACAGGAGAGGGCTCAGAACGCACCCTTGTGGGGCCCCAGTGTTGAGGATCAGCGGGGAGGAGATGTTGTTGCC
Organism: Oncorhynchus kisutch; assembly: GCF_002021735.2. Taxonomy (NCBI): domain Eukaryota; kingdom Metazoa; phylum Chordata; class Actinopteri; order Salmoniformes; family Salmonidae; genus Oncorhynchus; species Oncorhynchus kisutch. The sequence goes on along the minus strand of NC_034186.2, from coordinate 18,077,341 downwards.
TACCCTCACCACCTGGGGGCGGCCCGTCAGGAAGTCCAGTACCCAGTTGCACAGGGCGGGGTCGAGACCCAGGGTCTCGAGCTTGATGACGAGCTTGGAGGGTACTATGGTGTTGAATGCCGAGCTGTAGTCGATGAACAGCATTCTCACATAGGTATTCCTCTTTTTCAGATGGGTTAGGGCAGTGTGCAGTGTGGTTGAGATTGCATCGTCTGTGGACCTATTTGGGCGGTAAGCAAATTGGAGTGGGTCTAGGGTGTCAGGTAGGGTGGAGGTGATATGGTCCTTGACTAGTCTCTCAAAGCACTTCATGATGACGGATGTGAGTGCTACGGGGCGGTAGTCGTTTAGCTCAGTTACCTTAGCTTTCTTGGGAACAGGAAAACCTGTTACAGGTTTATCAAGGAAGCCCTGTTACAGGTTTATCATGGAAGCCCTGTTACAGGTTTATAATGGAAGCCCTGTTACAGGTTTATAATGGAAGCCCTGTTACAGGTTTATCAAGGAAGCCCTGTTACAGGTTTATCATGGAAGCCCTGTTACAGGTTTATAATGGAAGCCCTGTTACAGGTTTATCATGGAAGCTCTGTTACAGGTTTATCATGGAAGCACTGTTACAGGTTTATCAAGGAAGCCCTGTTACAGGTTTATCATGGAAGCCCTGTTAAAGGTTTATCAAGGAAGCCCTGTTACAGGTTTATCAAGGAAGCCCTGTTACAGGTTTATAAAGGAAGCCCTGTTACAGGTTTATAAAGGAAGCCCTGTTACAGGTTTATCATGGAAGCCCTGTTACAGGTTTATCATGGAAGCCCTGTTACAGGTTTATCAAGGAAGCCCTGTTACAGGTTTATAATGGAATCCCTGTTACAGGTTTATCATGGAAGCCCTGTTACAGGTTTATCATGGAAGCACTGTTACAGGTTTATCAAGGAAGCCCTGTTACAGGTTTATCATGGAAGCCCTGTTACAGGTTTATCAAGGAAGCCCTGTTACAGGTTTATCAAGGAAGCCCTGTTACAGGTTTATAAAGGAAGCCCTGTTACAGGTTTATAAAGGAAGCCCTGTTACAGGTTTATCAAGGAAGCCCTGTTACAGGTTTATCAAGGAAGCCCTGTTACAGGTTTATAAAGGAAGCTCTGTTACAGGTTTATCAAGGAAGCCCTGTTACAGGTTTATCATGGAAGCCCTCTTATAGGTTTATAAAGGAAGCCCTGTTACAGGTTTATCAAGGAAGCCCTGTTACAGGTTTATCATGGAAGCCCTGTTACAGGTTTATCAAGGAAGCCCTGTTACAGGTTTATCAAGGAAGCCCTGTTACAGGTTTATAAAGGAAGCCCTGTTACAGGTTTATAAAGGAAGCCCTGTTACAGGTTTATCAAGGAAGCCCTGTTACAGGTTTATCAAGGAAGCCCTGTTACAGGTTTATAAAGGAAGCTCTGTTACAGGTTTATCAAGGAAGCCCTGTTACAGGTTTATCAAGGAAGCCCTCTTATAGGTTTATAAAGGAAGCCCTGTTACAGGTTTATCATGGAAGCCCTGTTACAGGTTTATCATGGAAGCTCTGCTACAGGTTTATCATGGAAGCTCTGCTACAGGTTTATCATGGATGCTCTGCTACAGGTTTATCATGGATGCTCTGCTACAGGTTTATCATGGATGCTCTGCTACAGGTTTATCATGGATGCTCTGCTACAGGTTTATCATGGATGCTCTGCTACAGGTTTATCATGGATGCTCTGCTACAGGTTTATCATGGATGCTCTGCTACAGGTTTATCATGGATGCTCTGCTACAGGTTTATCATGGATGCTCTGCTACAGGTTTATCATGGATGCTCTGCTACAGGTTTATCATGGATGCTCTGCTACAGGTTTATCATGGATGCTCTGCTACAGGTTTATCATGGATGCTCTGCTACAGGTTTATCATGGATGCTCTGCTACAGGTTTATCATGGAAGCTCTGCTATAGGTTTATCATGGAAGCCCTGCAACAGGAAGACATATCATGGAAGCCCTGTTACAGGTTTATCAAGGAAGCCCTGTTACATGTTTATCAAGGAAGCCCTGTTACAGGTTTATCAAGCAAGCCCTGTTACAGGTTTATCAAGGAAGCCCTGTTACAGGTTTATCATGGAAGCCCTGTTACAGGTTTATAATGGAATCCCTGTTACAGGTTTATCATGGATGCTCTGCTACAGGTTTATCATGGATGCTCTGCTACAGGTTTATCATGGATGCTCTCCTACAGGTTTATCATGGATGCTCTGCTACAGGTTTATCATGGATGCTCTGTTACAGGTTTATCATGGAAGCTCTGCTACAGGTTTATCATGGATGCTATGCTACAGTTTTATCATGGATGCTACAGGTTTATCATGGAAGCTCTGCTACAGGTTTATCATGGATGCTCTGCTACAGGTTTATCATGGAAGCTCTTCTATAGGTTTATCATGGAAGCCCTGCAACAGGAAGACATATCATGGAAGCCCTGTTAAATCAAATCAAATCAAATCAAATTTTATCTGTCACATACACATGGTTAGCAGATGTTAATGCGAGTGTAGCGAAATGCTTGTGCTTCTAGTTCCGACAATGCAGTAATAACCAACAAGTAATCTAACTAACAATTCCAAAACTACTGTCTTATACACAGTGTAAGGGGATAAAGAATATGTACATAAGGATATATGAATGAGTGATGGTACAGAGCAGCATAGGCAAGATACAGTAGATGATATCGAGTACAGTATATACATATGAGATGAGTATGTAAACAAAGTGGCATAGTTAAAGTGGCTAGTGATACATGTATTACATAAGGATGCAGTCGATGATATAGAGTACAGTATATACGTATGCATATGAGATGAATAATGTAGGGTAAGTAACACTATATAAGGTAGCATTGTTTAAAGTGGCTAGTGATATATTTACATAATTTCCCATCAATTCCCATTATTAAAGTGGCTGGAGTTGAGTCAGTGTCATTGTCAGTGTGTTGGCAGCAGCCACTCAATGTTAGTGGTGGCTGTTTAACAGTCTGATGGCCTTGAGATAGAAGCTGTTTTTCAGTCTCTCGGTCCCAGCTTTGATGCACCTGTACTGACCTCGCCTTCTGGATGATAGCGGGGTGAACAGGCAGTGGCTCGGGTGGTTGATGTCCTTGATGATCTTTATGGCCTTCCTGTAACATCGGGTGGTGTAGGTGTCCTGGAGGGCAGGTAGTTTGCCCCCGGTGATGCGTTGTGCAGACCTCACTACCCTCTGGAGAGCCTTACGGTTGAGGGCGGAGCAGTTGCCGTACCAGGCGGTGATACAGCCCGCCAGGATGCTCTCGATTGTGCATCTGTAGAAGTTTGTGAGTGCTTTTGGTGACAAGCCGAATTTCTTCAGCCTCCTGAGGTTGAAGAGGCGCTGCTGCGCCTTCTTCACGATGCTGTCTGTGTGAGTGGACCAATTCAGTTTGTCTGTGATGTGTATGCCGAGGAACTTAAAACTTGCTACCCTCTCCACTACTGTTCCATCGATGTGGATAGGGGGGTGTTCCCTCTGCTGTTTCCTGAAGTCCACAATCATCTCCTTAGTTTTGTTGACGTTGAGTGTGAGGTTATTTTCCTGACACCACACTCCGAGGGCCCTCACCTCCTCCCTGTAGGCCGTCTCGTCGTTGTTGGTAATCAAGCCTACCACTGTTGTGTCGTCCGCAAACTTGATGATTGAGTTGGAGGCGTGCGTGGCCACGCAGTCGTGGGTGAACAGGGAGTACAGGAGAGGGCTCAGAACGCACCCTTGTGGGGCCCCAGTGTTGAGGATCAGCGGGGAGGAGATGTTGTTGCCTACCCTCACCACCTGGGGGCGGCCCGTCAGGAAGTCCAGTACCCAGTTGCACAGGGCGGGGTCGAGACCCAGGGTCTCGAGCTTGATGACGAGCTTGGAGGGTACTATGGTGTTGAATGCCGAGCTGTAGTCGATGAACAGCATTCTCACATAGGTATTCCTCTTTTTCAGATGGGTTAGGGCAGTGTGCAGTGTGGTTGAGATTGCATCGTCTGTGGACCTATTTGGGCGGTAAGCAAATTGGAGTGGGTCTAGGGTGTCAGGTAGGGTGGAGGTGATATGGTCCTTGACTAGTCTCTCAAAGCACTTCATGATGACGGATGTGAGTGCTACGGGGCGGTAGTCGTTTAGCTCAGTTACCTTAGCTTTCTTGGGAACAGGAAAACCTGTTACAGGTTTATCAAGGAAGCCCTGTTACAGGTTTATCATGGAAGCCCTGTTACAGGTTTATAATGGAAGCCCTGTTACAGGTTTATAATGGAAGCCCTGTTACAGGTTTATCAAGGAAGCCCTGTTACAGGTTTATCAAGGAAGCCCTGTTACAGGTTTATCATGGAAGCCCTGTTACAGGTTTATAATGGAAGCCCTGTTACAGGTTTATCATGGAAGCTCTGTTACAGGTTTATCATGGAAGCACTGTTACAGGTTTATCAAGGAAGCCCTGTTACAGGTTTATCATGGAAGCCCTGTTAAAGGTTTATCAAGGAAGCCCTGTTACAGGTTTATCAAGGAAGCCCTGTTACAGGTTTATAAAGGAAGCCCTGTTACAGGTTTATAAAGGAAGCCCTGTTACAGGTTTATCATGGAAGCCCTGTTACAGGTTTATCATGGAAGCCCTGTTACAGGTTTATCAAGGAAGCCCTGTTACAGGTTTATAATGGAATCCCTGTTACAGGTTTATCATGGAAGCCCTGTTACAGGTTTATCATGGAAGCACTGTTACAGGTTTATCAAGGAAGCCCTGTTACAGGTTTATCATGGAAGCCCTGTTACAGGTTTATCAAGGAAGCCCTGTTACAGGTTTATCAAGGAAGCCCTGTTACAGGTTTATAAAGGAAGCCCTGTTACAGGTTTATAAAGGAAGCCCTGTTACAGGTTTATCAAGGAAGCCCTGTTACAGGTTTATCAAGGAAGCCCTGTTACAGGTTTATAAAGGAAGCTCTGTTACAGGTTTATCAAGGAAGCCCTGTTACAGGTTTATCATGGAAGCCCTCTTATAGGTTTATAAAGGAAGCCCTGTTACAGGTTTATCAAGGAAGCCCTGTTACAGGTTTATCATGGAAGCCCTGTTACAGGTTTATCAAGGAAGCCCTGTTACAGGTTTATAAAGGAAGCCCTGTTACAGGTTTATAAAGGAAGCCCTGTTACAGGTTTATCAAGGAAGCCCTGTTACAGGTTTATCAAGGAAGCCCTGTTACAGGTTTATAAAGGAAGCTCTGTTACAGGTTTATCAAGGAAGCCCTGTTACAGGTTTATCAAGGAAGCCCTCTTATAGGTTTATAAAGGAAGCCCTGTTACAGGTTTATCATGGAAGCCCTGTTACAGGTTTATCATGGAAGCCCTGTTACAGGTTTTGACTGAGAAGGACCCTTTTTTTGATCATCACTGTTTGCAATCATGAAAATTCCTGTCTCTCTTCCTCCCCATTTCTTCACCTCTCCATTTTCCTCTGTCTCTCTTCCTCCCTATTTCTTCACCTCTCCATTGCCCTCTGTCTCTCTTCCTCCCCATTTCTTCACCTCTCCATTGTCCTCTCTTCCTCCCCATTTCTTCACCTATCCATTTCCCTCTGTCTCTCTTCCTCCCCATTTCTTCACCTCTCCATTGCCCTCTGTCTCTCTACCTCCCCATTTCTTCACCTCTCCATTTCCCTCTCTCTTTTCCTCCCCATTTCTTCATCTCACCATTGCTCTCTGTCTCTCTTCTTCTCTCTCCCCACTCTTCCACCCCTCTCTCTTCTCTCCTCTCCCTCTTCCACCACTCTGTCCCACCTCTCCCCCTCTCTCGTCTACCCCACTCTTCTCTCCCTCTCCTCCTCCTCCCCCCTCTTCTTCCCTCCCTCTCCCTCTACCCCTCCCCGTCATCTCTCCAGGAGAACCACTGTAGGCGTATAAAGATTCTGGGGGACTGTTACTACTGTGTGTCAGGTCTGACCCAACCCAAGGCAGACCATGCACACTGTTGTGTAGAGATGGGCCTGGACATGATCGACACTATCACGTGAGTCTGCACTGACCACACACACACTCACACACATGCACACACACACACACACAGTGAGCATACTGTCATGCAAAATTATTTTCAGGATACGCAAATCATACACACACAAACACAAACACACACACACACACACACACACACACACACACACACACACACACACACACACACACACACACACACACACACACACACACACACACACACACACACACACACACACACAGAGAGAGACATAGTGTCACAGTGTTGATCCCATACTCCAGAATGAGAAGCAGAGCAGAGCATTTCTGCTGTTGTGTTGTTTTCCTGTCTTTCTGTTGAGCAGATGGATGTCAATGCTGGAGCTCATTATCACCCAGGACAAGTGGTGCCATACACTCTCTCCTCACCTCGCTCATACACACTCCCCCTCCTCCCTTGCTCAAACATACTCCTCCCTCCTCCCTTGCTCAAAAATTGTCCTCTCTCCTCACCTCGCTCATTCACACACCTCGCTCATTCACACTCCTCACTCCTCCCTTGCTCATTCACTGTCCTCTCTCCTCACCTCGCTCATACACACTCCTCTCTCCTCCCTAATACACACTCCTCCCTCCTCCCTTGCTCAAATTGTCCTCTCTCCTGACCTCGCTCATACACACTCCTCTCTCCTCCCTTGCTCAAAAATTGTCCTCTCTCCTCACCTCGCTCATTCACACTCCTCTCTCCTCCCTTGCTCATTCACTGTCCTCTCTCCTCACCTCGCTCATACACACTCCTCTCTCCTCCCTAATACACACTCCTCCCTCCTCCCTTGCTCATAAATTGTCCTCTCTCCTCACCTCGCTCATACACACTCCTCTCTCCTCCCTTGCTCAAAAATTGTCCTCTCTCCTCACCTCGCTCATACACACTCCTCTCTCCTCCCTTGCTCATAAATTGTCCTCTCTCCTCACCTCGCTCATTCACACTCCTCTCTCCTCCCTAATACACACTCCTCCCTCCTCCCTTGCTCATAAATTGTCCTCTCTCCTCACCTTGCTCATTCACACTCCTCTCTCTCCCTCCCTCATACACACTCCTCTCTCCTCCCTCCCTCATGCACACTCCTCTCTCCTCCCTTGCTCATACACACACACACACACACACACACACACACACACACACACACACACAGAGAGAGACATAGTGTCACAGTGTTGATCCCATACTCCAGAATGAGAAGCAGAGCAGAGCATTTCTGCTGTTGTGTTGTTTTCCTGTCTTTCTGTTGAGCAGATGGATGTCAATGCTGGAGCTCATTATCACCCAGGACAAGTGGTGCCATACACTCTCTCCTCACCTCGCTCATACACACTCCCCCTCCTCCCTTGCTCAAACATACTCCTCCCTCCTCCCTTGCTCAAAAATTGTCCTCTCTCCTCACCTCGCTCATTCACACACCTCGCTCATTCACACTCCTCACTCCTCCCTTGCTCATTCACTGTCCTCTCTCCTCACCTCGCTCATACACACTCCTCTCTCCTCCCTAATACACACTCCTCCCTCCTCCCTTGCTCAAATTGTCCTCTCTCCTGACCTCGCTCATACACACTCCTCTCTCCTCCCTTGCTCAAAAATTGTCCTCTCTCCTCACCTCGCTCATTCACACTCCTCTCTCCTCCCTTGCTCATTCACTGTCCTCTCTCCTCACCTCGCTCATACACACTCCTCTCTCCTCCCTAATACACACTCCTCCCTCCTCCCTTGCTCATAAATTGTCCTCTCTCCTCACCTCGCTCATACACACTCCTCTCTCCTCCCTTGCTCAAAAATTGTCCTCTCTCCTCACCTCGCTCATACACACTCCTCTCTCCTCCCTTGCTCATAAATTGTCCTCTCTCCTCACCTCGCTCATTCACACTCCTCTCTCCTCCCTAATACACACTCCTCCCTCCTCCCTTGCTCATAAATTGTCCTCTCTCCTCACCTTGCTCATTCACACTCCTCTCTCTCCCTCCCTCATACACACTCCTCTCTCCTCCCTCCCTCATGCACACTCCTCTCTCCTCCCTTGCTCATACACACTACTCATTTCTCTCTCTATTCCTTATGGTCCTCTCTTTCTCTCTCTATTCCATATGGTCCTCTCTTTCTCTATTCCTTATATTCCTCTCTTTCTCTCTCTATTCCTTATGGTCCTCTCTTTTTCTCTCTATTCCTTATGGTCCTCTCTTTCTCTATTCCTTATATTCCTCTCTTTCTCTCTCAATTCCTTATGGTCCTCTCTTTCTCTCTCTATTACATATGGTCCTCTCTTTCTCTCTCTATTACATATGGTCCTCTCTTTCTCTCTCAATTCCTTATAGTCTTCTCTTTCTCTCTCTTCCATACGGTCCTCTCTTTCTCTCTCAATTCCTTATGATCCTCTCTTTTTCTCTCAATTTCTTATGGTCTTCTCTTTCTCTCGCAATTCCTTAGAGTCTTCTCTTTCTCTCTCTATTCAATATGGTCCTCTCTTTCTCTCTCTGTTCCTTATGGTCCTCTCTTTCTCTCTCTATTCCTTATGGTCCTCTCTTTCTCTCTCTATTCCTTATGGTCCTCTCTTTCTCTCTCAATTCCTTCCTATATATACTCATGTGGGGGAAAGGAGAGACTGTGGTGGAAATAGTCCCACTTTATCTCCTCAAAGCCATACCACTAAGACAGGGACTGCACACATGCACGCACGTACACACAGACACACACACACACACACACACACACACACACACACACACACACACACACACACACACACACACACACACACACACACACACACACACACACACACACACACACACACACACACACACACACACACAATGAAATGCTTGTACTTCTACTTCCGACATTGCAGCAATATTCAACATCTAATCTAACACAACAACTATCTAATACACACACATCTAAGTAAAGGAATGGAATAAGGATACAGTTGAAGTCAGAAGTTTACATACACCTTAGCCAAATACATTTAAACTCAGTGTTTCACAATTCCTGACATTTAATCCTAGTAACAATTCCCTGTTTTAGGTCAGTTAGGATCACCACTTAATTTGAAGAATGTGAAATGTCAGAATAATAGTAGAGAGGATTATTTATTTCAGCTTTTATTTATTTCATCACATTCTCAGTGGGTCAGAAGTTTACATACACTCACTTAGTATTTGGTAGCATTGCCTTTAAATTATTTATCTTGGGTCAAATGTTTTGGGTAGCCTTCCACAAGCTGCCCACAATAAGTTGTAGGGTGAATTTTGGCCCATTCCTCCTGACAGAGCTGGTGTAACTGAGTCAGGCTTGTAGGCCTTCTTGCTCGCACACACTTTTTCAGTTCTGCCCACAAATGTTTTAATGGATTGAGGTCAGGGCTTTGTGATGGCCACTCCAATACCTTGACTTTGTTGTCCTTAAGCCATTTTGCCACAACTTTGGAAGTATGCTTGGGGTCAATGTCCATTTGGAAGACCAATTTGCGACCAAGCTTTAACTTCCTGACTGATGTCTTGAGATGTTGCTTCAGTATATCCACATAATTTTCCTACCTCATGATGCCAATCCCTCCGGCAGCAAACACCCACACAACATGATGCTGCCATCTCTGTGCTTCACGGTTGGAATGGTGTTCTTTGGCTTGCAAGCCTCCCCCTTTTGCCTCCAAACATAACGATGGTCATTATGGCCAAACAGTTATATTTTTGTTTCATCAGACCAGAGGACATTTCTCCAAAAAAGTATGATCTTTGTCCCCATGTGCAGTTGCAAACCATAGTCTGGCTTTATTATGGTTTTGGAGCAGTGGCTTCTTCCTGGCTGAGCGGCCTTTCAGGTTAAGTCGATATAGGACGTGTTTTACTGTGGATATAGATATGTTTGCGCCTGTTTCCTCCAGCATCTTCACAAGGTCCTTTGCTGTTGTTCTGTGATTGATTTGCACTTTTCACATCGAAGTATGTTCATCTCTAGGAGACATAACGTGTCTCCTTCCTGAGCGGTATGAGGGCTGCGTGTTCCCATGGTGTTTATACTTGCGTATTATTGTTTGTACAGATGAACGTGGTACCTTCAGGCGTTTGGAAATTGTTCCCAAGGATGAATCAGACTTGTGGAGGTCTATAATAGGTTTTCTGAGGGCTTGGCTGATTTTTTTTATTTTCCCATGATGTCAAGCAAAGAGGCACTGAGTTTGAAGTTAGGCCTTGAAAACCATCCAAACGTACACCTCCAATTGACTCAAATGATGTCAATTAGCCTATCAGAAGCTTCTAAAGCCATGCCATAATTTTCAGGAATTTTCCAAGCTGTTTAATAAAGGCACAGTCAACTTAGTATATATAAACTTCTGACCCACTGCAATTGTGATACAGTGAATCATAAGTGAAATAATCTGTCTGTAAACAATTGTTGGAAAAATTACTTGTGTCATGCACAAAGTAGATGTCCTAATCGACTTGCCAAAACTATAGTTTGTTAACATGACATTTCTGGAGTGGTTGAAAAATGATTCCAACCTAAATGTATGTAAACTTCTGACTTCAACTGTATATCATAAAAATATATGGATGAGCAATAGAAGGTATTAAATACAGTATATACACAAGAGATGAGTAATGCAATGTATTTAAACATTATTAAAGTGGCATTATTAAAGTGGCTAGTGATTCATTTATTCAATTGGCCAATGATTTCAAGTCTGTACGCAGGCAGCAGCCTCTCTGTTTTAGTGATGGTTGTTAAACAGTCTGATGGCCTTGAGATAGAAGCTGTTTTTTAGTCTCTTGGTCCCAGCTTTGATGCACCTGTATTGACCTCCCCTTCTTGATGGTAGCATGGTGAACAGACAGTGGCTCGGGTGGTTGTTGTCCTTGATGATCTTTTTGGCCTTCCTGTGACATCGGGTGCTGTAGGTGTCCTGGAGGCCGGGTAGTTTGCCTCCGGTGATGCGTTGTGCAGACCACACCACCGTCTGGAGAGCCTTGCGGTTGTGTTCGGTGCAGTTGCCATACCAAGCAGTGATACAGCCTGACAGGATGCTCTCAATTGTGCATCTGTCAAGGTTTGTAAGGGTTTTAGGTGACAAGCCACATTTCTTCAGCCTCCTGTGGTTGAAGAGGCACTGTTATGTCTTCTTCACCACGCTGTCTGTGTTGGTGGACCATTTCAGTTTGTCCGTGATGTGTATGCCGAGGAATTTAAGACTTTCCACCTTCTCCACTGCTGTCCCATCGATGTGGATAAGGGAGTGCTCCCTTTGCTGTTTCCTGAAGTCCACGATTTTCTCCTTTGTTTTGTTGATGTTGAGTGAGAGGTTGTTTTCCTGACACCACACTCCGAGTGCCCTCACCTCCTCCCTGTAGGCTGTCTCGTCATTGTTGGTAATCAAGCCTACTACTGTTGTGTCGTCTGCAAACTTGATGATTGAGATGGAGGCCTGCATGGCCATGCAGTCATGGGTGAACAGGGAGTACAGGAGGGGGCTGAGCACACACCCTTGTGGGGCCCCAGTGTGGAGCATCGGCGAAGTGGAGATGTTGTTTCCTACCTTCGCCACCTGGGGGCGGCCCGTCAGCAAGTCCAGGACCCAATTGCACAGGGTGGGGTTGAGACCCAGGGTCTCAAGCTTAATGATGAGCTTGGAAGGTACTATGGTGTTGAATGCTGAGCTATTGTCAATGAACAGCATTCTTACATAGGTATTCCTGTTGTCCAGATGAGATAGGGCAGTATGCAATGTGAAGGCAATTGCATAGTCTGTGGATCTATTGGGGTGGTAAGTAAATTGAAGTGGTTCTAAGGTGACAGGTAAGGTGGAGGTGATATGATCCTTTACTAGTCTCTCAAAACACTTCATGATGACGGAAGTGAGTGCTACGGGGCGATAGTCATTTAGTTTAGTTTCCTTTGCCTTCTTGGGTACAGGAACAATGGTAGCCATCTTGAAGCATGTGGGGACAGCAGACTGGGATAGGGAGAGATTGAATATGTCCGTAAACACACCAGCCAGCTGGTCTGCACATGCTCTGAGGACGCGGCTAGGGATGCTGTCTGGGCTGGCAGTCTTGCGAGGGTTAACACCTTTGAATGTCTTACTTACGTTGGCCACGGAGAAGGAGAGCCCACAGTCCTTGGTAGCGGGCCCCGTCGGTCGCACTGTATTATCCTCAAAGCGGGCAAAGAAGGTGTTTAGTTTGACTGGAAACAAGACGTCTGTGTCCGTGACGTGGCTGGTTTTCCTTTTGTGTCTGTAGATCCTGTCTCATATGTCTCGTGTCTGAGCCGTTGAATTGCGACTCCACTTTGTCTCTGTACTGACATTTCACTTCTTTGATTGCCTTGCGGAGGGAATAACTACACTGCTGGTATTCGGCCATAATCCCAGTCACCTTACGATGGTTGAATGCGGTGGTTCGCGCTTTCAGTTTTGCGTGAATGCCTCCATCTCTCCACGGTTTCTGGTTAGGGTAGGTTTTAATAGTCACAGTAGGTACAGCATCTCCTATACACGTCCTTATAAACTCACTCACTGAATCAACATATACGTCTATGTTATTCTCTGATGCTACCCGGAACATATCCCAGTCCGCGTGATCAAAACAATCTTGAAAAATGGATTCTGATTGGTCAGACCAGCGTTGAATAGTCCTTAGCACGGGTACATCCTCTTTTGAGTTTCGGCTAATAGGAAGGCAGGAGTCGTGGTCAGATTTGCAGAAAGGAGGGCAGGGGAGGGCCTTGGAGTAGCAGTGATCCACTCTTAGAATTAGTGGTGACTCGAGGAACCCCTGAGATCCTCAAGGAACAACTGGAGTTCCTCAAGGAACCATTGCCATTGGTAAATTGTTCATATTTGCACCTTTGGTTTATTTAACCAGGCTAGGCCTGTTTAGCAGCAAAAGGCAGTGGGGGAAGTGGCTGGGATAATTGTTTTATTTTTTTTAAGTAAGACAAAATGGACAACACAGACAGAAGACAACAGCACAAATTCAGTAGCAAACAAACAGTGGATATGTGTGTGTGTTTCCTTACATAAGGCAGCGCAAGCTAGTAGCTAGAAATAATTGCATTTCTTTTCATCTTTTTGTCCTTTGAACTCCTCCAGGGACACCAGGTCCTGAACTTTTAGGTTGGCTTGGAGGGAATTCCAAGACTAAGGGGGCTGAAATTACCTTTTTAGAAGCTTGGTTCTCATTTTTGGGACTCTTAAAACAAGATTGAGACTGATGTATTGTCATCACGCTGTGTGATGACAAATGTAGTTGTCAGAATGGATCATTAATTAATGAAATATCTCGATTGGTTGTGAACTTAAAAATGATTCCCCATAGGTAAGAAATTTAGCATAATAAACACATTTTAGGGCCTAAAACGATCATCTAAAAAAAATGTGTTTGGCTGTTCTGGCGATCATAATTTAGATACGCTTTCTAGGGCAGACCAGGGCTTTTGGCACAGCTAGGTTGCTACGCAGTAGCCGACCAGCAGAGCTTGTGACGCTGGGGGCCTGGATTCGACACAACGTAACGATGCTTGTATTGAAGAAACAATACCACGTGATGATGATGTTAAAAGCTTAGAATGTCACACTACATATCTGTCAATTGTCGGAACTTGGAAGAACGAATGTCGTCCCCTGCTGGAAGCTTTTTGTTTTTATCTAGATATTTCACCTTCTTAGCAGAGGAATATATTCTGAAATCTTAGCACTGTTTTTTATTTCTCAAACAGTGATTGTAAATGTAAACAACTCTGGTAGTTGCTATTGATAATTATCACATTTTGTTAATATGTAAAAGTGAGTTAATAAAGTTGAATTCAAACCCAAAGGAAAGTAGTTTTATTTCCCAAATTAACTCAAAGAATATCAGAATATCGATTTTATAACAGCTGCAAATTAACCAGTTGCCTCTACCGATCTCGTTCTGAACGTCGGATAGCCCGTGAATCTGCACGGACCCGGGTCTCACCAATGAGTTCGTACCACACCAATCGTAGTTGAACATTTATTTACTAAAAAGCTAAAATGATGATAAAAGATACACATAGACAAAACACATTATAGGCTATTGATTAGAACCTAGTATAACGGGCCAACACACTATGGCGCGTGTTGCCCATGTAAAAAAGACAGTACACAAGAGAAATATACATTTGGGTGAATTTGTCAGCTATGCTATTCTAACCCTAGCCTTGCCACAAACTGCCGCTCTTATGGGTCAGAATATAATGATGTAATTACGTGGGGATGATCTCCGAGGATTCTCTGCGTAGGCCTTCAGCTGTTCGATGACGCACTACTCTGGTGAACCTCTCTGAGCGTCCTCCCGATGTCAGTGTCCTTTTTGGCTTCGGAGTCTGTTCCCTCACCCTTTGCTCTGGAAGGGATCTTCTGAGGACAGACAGCTCTGTAGCTCAGACCTCACAGTATAGGACTGAAACCCTTTAGATACCACGATTCGATGGGAGATGGAGGCTAGGTGGTTCGACTTGAATTCACCCGCTTAGACACGGCTACTCATCCGTAGCTTGGGTAGAAAAGGATTTCTTTGTCCTCAAATGTGCGTTGCGTTCTGTGTTCGTTGACTTTTTAGACCTTGCTGCAGCTTGGGTCATGTAGTCTCCTTGTAAATTCTATACTCACAGGTTTTATACCCTTGGGTCCGAAGTGGGCGTAACCGCCTTTAGGGCACTTCTCTAGGCGTACCAAGTTAATGAGGCAAGGTCTAGATTTTATTCAAATCCAATTTTAGACAACTAACTTCACATTTCATCTTTACCAAAACATTCTCTTTGATTTGGACAGTGCCTTGCGAAAGTATTCAGGCTTCAAACATAAAGATATAAAACTGTATTTTTTTGTGAAGAATCAACAACAAGTGGGACACAATCATGAAGTGGAACGACATTTATTGGATATTTCAAACTTTTTTAACAAATCAAAAACTGAAAAATTGGGCGTGCAAAATTATTCAGCCCCCTTAAGTTAATACTTTGTAGCGCCACCTTTTGCTGCGATTATAGCTGTAAGTCGCTTGGGGTATGTCTCTATCAGTTTTGCACATCGAGAGACTGACATTTTTTCCCATTCCTCCTTGCAAAACCGCTCGAGCTCAGTGAGGTTGGATGGAGAGCATTTGTGAACAGCAGTTTTCAGTTCTTTCCACAGATTCTCAATTGGATTCAGGTCTGGACTTTGACTTGGCCATTCTAACACCTGGATATGTTTATTTTTGAACCATTCCATTGTAGATTTTGCTTTATGTTTTGGATCATTGTCTTGTTGGAAGACAAATCTCCGTCCCAGTCTCAGGTCTTTTGCAGACTCCATCAGGTTCTCTTCCAGAATGGTCCTGTATTTGGCTCCATCCATCTTCCCATCAATTTTAACCATCTTCCCTGTCCCTGCTGAAGAAAAGCAGGCCCAAACCATGATGCTTCCACAACCATGTTTGACAGTGGGGATGGTGTGTTCAGGGTGATGAGCTGTGTTGCTTTTACGCCAAACATAACGTTTTGCATTGTTGCCAAAAAGTTCAATTTTAGTTTCATCTGACCAGAGCACCTTCTTCCACATGTTTGGTGTGTCTCCCAGGTGGCTTGTGGCAAACTTTAAACAACACTTTTTATGGATATCTTTAAGAAATGGCTTTCTTCTTGCCACTCTTCCATAAATGCCAGATTTGTGCAATATACGACTGATTGTTGTCCTATGGACAGAGTCTCCCACCTCAGCTGTAGATCTCTGCAGTTCATCCAGAGTGATCATGGGCCTCTTGGCTGCATCTCTGATCAGTCTTCTCCTTGTATGAGCTGAAAGTTTAGAGGGACGGCCAGGTCTTGGTAGATTTGCAGTGGTCTGATACTCCTTCCATTTCAATATTATCGCTTGCACAGTGCTCCTTGGGATGTTTAAAGCTTGGGAAATCTTTTTGTATCCAAATCCGGCTTTAAACTTCTTCACAACAGTATCTCCGACCTGCCTGGTGTGTTCCTTGTTCTTCATGATGCTCTCTGCACTTTTAACGGACCTCTGAGACTATCACAGTGCAGGTGCATTTATACGTAGACTTGATTACACACAGGTGGATTGTATTTATCATCATTAGTCATTTAGGTCAACATTGGATCATTCAGAGATCCTCACTGAACTTCTGGAGAGAGTTTGCTGCACTGAAAGTAAAGGGGCTGAATAATTTTGCACGCCCAATTTTTCAGTTTTTGATTTGTTAAAAAAGTTTTAAATATCCAATAAATGTCGTTCCACTTCATGATTGTGTCCCACTTGTTGTTGATTCTTCACAAAAAAATACAGTTTTATATCTTTATGTTTGAAGCCTGAAATGTGGGCAAAAGGTCGCAAAGTTCAAGGGGGCCGAATACTTTCGCAAGGCACTGTATAAACATCAAACATATACTAGGTAAACTGTTGACGTGAAATGTTTTAGTAATAACGTCATCTATTAACCTTTAATAACAAAACAAAAATGACATACATTTTCATATTCCATCTATCGTCATGACCACCATTGTGGCTGACGGAAACCATTGTTCCAAAGTCCCTTTATTTAATTTTTAATGTTCTGAGGCTGGTTCTCCATAGTAACATGACAAAAGGAATTTGTCTGTGGCCTAAGTTTTACCAGGGGCGTGAGGGGTCATAAAACCCCCACATCTTCAGACCCCTAGATCTCTCCTCCTCTGTTGGGGTTGAGCGATAATCTGTAGGGTTGTGGTCTCCTGTAACCTGACCCGGTCAGGACAGTCATGACAGAGTGCACACTCAGGGCCGTACCCGTTAACAAGCATACCACTTATTAGTTTAAGATTTTAAAGTGAAATTTTTCTTTATTCTGATGATATAACGCGGTCTACAACAATGCTTTAGGCTAGAAGCAGGCTGTACATTTCACGAGGCTTCTATCTCTTCCTAGGTCTGTGGTGGAAGCTACAGAGGTGGATCTGAACATGCGTGTGGGTCTGCACACGGGCCGTGTACTCTGTGGGGTTCTGGGACTCCGGAAGTGGCAGTATGATGTCTGGTCCAATGATGTCACACTGGCCAATGTGATGGAGGCAGGAGGACTGCCTGGGTATGTATGACTACTGGAAACTATGTCTGAGTCCTAATTGGCTCCCTATTCCCTATATACAGTAGTGCACTATTTTTGACCAGAGCCCATGAATAGCCCATATATAGGGAGTAAGGTGTCATTTGGGAAATGCCACATATTGATGACATGGAATGTTTTGTCAAGCTCTTTTGGGGAAGAATTGTCTCGCTATTGAAAGAAAGCCTTGTATCTCCAAAACTGAAACTTCAAAAGCATTTTTACTATTTCTGAACAATCACAAAACTACAGAAGCTATTTTTAATGCATTTTATTGGTCTCAGAGTCGTGAAATGTTGAGTGTACAAAAAGGGGAGTGCTTTCAATTCGATACAATTAAAGTATTTTTTATTTTATTTTATTTAACCTTATTTTTAACTAGGCAAGTCAGTTAATAAGAACAAATTCTTATTTGCAATGACGGCCTACACCGGCCAAACCCGGACGATGCTGGGCCAATTGTGCACCGCCTTATGGGACTCCCAGTCACGGCTGGTTGTGATACAGCCTGGATTTGAATCAGGGTGTCTGTAGTGACGCCTAAAGCACTGAGATGCAGTGGCTTAGACTGCTGTGTCACTCAGGTGCCAAGTAAACAAGAACCAGCTAATGAGCAGAGATAGCAGGGTAGGGATCCATTTAATTCCAATCTCAGTGTGCTCAGTAGATGAACTGAAATGTAATTAATGATTAATGATCTATCTCAAACCTGGAAGAGATGAAAACAGTTTCTGATTCTCCTTTAATGAATTACATATCCATAATTACTCCCCCCACCTCTCTCTCTCCCCACTTTCCCTGTATACCCCTTCCTTCTCATGCCTCTCTCTCTCTCTCTCTTTCAGTAAGGTTCACATAACCAGGACTACTCTAGAGTGTTTGAATGGAGACTATGAGGTGGAGCCTGGCTTTGGCCATGATCGACATACCTTCCTACAGAAACACAACATTGAGACCTTCTTCATAGTACCCTCCCACAGGCGAAAGGTACACAACCACACACACACACACACACACACACACACACACACACATTCCAATAACCGTATCTACGCAAACACACAACCACAACAATCTTATATTGTACCCTCCAACAGACGTAAGGTACACAGTGACTCATACTGTTTTCATCCAAAATGGCACCCTATTCCCTACTTACACTAGTCCAACATCTCCTGTGCTCCACCCAGAACATAATGCAGTGACTGGTCACCCCTCATGTGTGATTTGGTTATGGGTTGCCCAGATTAGTCAACTTCAACTTCCTTTGCACCATTCTGTGTAATCTACTATAGACAGTGGAGGATTCAACTCCGGAGTTCACGTATGATGATTCCACTGAATGATTTATCCTATGAGGTGATTTATCCTATTAAGCTGTGGGTCAGTCTCTCCTAGTTCCTCAGATCATACACGTGGATCATACACGTGGATCATACACGTGGATCATACACGTGGATCATACACGTGGATCATACACGTGGATCATACACGTGGATCATACACGTGGATCATACACGTGGATCATACACATTTATTCTACCTTTATTTAACTAGGCAAGATCAGTTAAGAACAAATTCTTATTTTCAATGATGGCCTAGGAACAGTGGGTTAACTGCCTGTTCAGGGGCAGAACGACAGATTTGTACCTTGTCAGCTCGGGGGTTTGAACTTACAACCTTCCGGTTACTAGTCCAACGCTCTAACCACTAGGCTACCCTGCCGCCCCACAGTGCCTTGCGAAAGTATTCGGCCCCCTTGAACTTTGCGACCTTTTGCCACATTTCAGGCTTCAAACATAAAGATATAAAACTGTATTTTTTTGTGAACAATCAACAACAAGTGGGACACAATCATGAAGTGGAACGACATTTATTGGATATTTCAAACTTTTTTAACAAATCAAAAACTGAAAAATTGGGCGTGCAAAATTATTCACCCCCCTTAAGTTAATACTTTGTAGCGCCACCTTTTGCTGCGATTATAGCTGTAAGTCGCTTGGGGTATGTCTCTATCAGTTTTGCACATCGAGAGACTGAAATTTTTTCTTTATGTTTGAAGCCTGAAATGTGGCAAAAGGTCGCAAAGTTCAAGGGGGCCGAATACTTTCGCAAGGCACTGTATATTGTACAGGTGAATCATACTGTCACACTGCTCTCAGTTTAAATCGTCTGTATTTAGTTGTTGTACCTGAAACACTTAATAACCACAAGAGGTCTAACGTATCATCTAGAGCAGGCAGGCAGGCAGGCAGGCAGGCAGGCAGGCAGGCAGGCAGGCAGGCAAGCACACACACACACACACACACACACACACACACACACACACACACACACACACACACACACACTGCTTGATCTGTCTCATCTCTTCTTCCTCAGGAAGTGTTAGGACTGCTAGTCCTGATGTGATCATTTTATCTCTCTCTCTTCCTCTCACATAACACTACCTGTTATTAGACTCTATCACTTAACACTACCAGTTATTAGACTCTATCACATAACACTACCAGTTATTAGACTCTTTCACATAACACTACCAGTTATTAGACTCTATCACTTAACACTACCAGTTATTAGACTCTATCACATAACACTACCAGTTATTAGACTCTTTCACATAACACTACCAGTTATTAGACTCTATCACATAACACTACCAGTTATTAGACTCTATCACATAACATTACCAGTTATTAGACTCTATCACATAACACTACCAGTTATTAGACTCTATCACTTAACACTACCAGTTATTAGACTCTTTCACATAACACTACCAGTTATTAGACTCTATCACATAACACTACCAGTTATTAGACTCTATCACATAACACTACCAGTTATTAGACTCTATCACATAACACTACCAGTTCATAGGCTCTTTTATAGAGTTTCTATTATAAAGGCTGAAGATCTTTCTCTAGTACTTAAACACCTCTCTCTCCCCCTGCTTTCCCCCTCTCCCTCCCCCACTCCCTCCCTCCCCCTCTTTCCCACCTCCCTCTCCCTTTCCCTCTCTCTCCCCCACCCCTTTCTCTCTGCCTGCTCCCTCTATTCCCCCTCTCTCCCCCTCTTCCTCTCTCTCCCTTCTCTCCTCAGATCTTCCCAGGGTTGATCCTGTCGGATATCAAGCCAGCCAAGAAGATGAAGTTTAAGACAGTGTGCTACCTGCTGGTTCAGCTCATGCACTGTAGGAAGATGTTCAAGGCAGAGATCCCCTTCTCTAACGTCATGACCTGCGATGACGATGACAAGGTGTGTGTGTGTGTGTGTGTGTGAGTGTGTGTGTGTGTGTGTGTGTGTGTGTGTGTGTGTGTGTGTGTGTGTGTGTGTGTGTGTGTGTGTGTGTGTGTGTGTGTGTGTTGTTGTTAGTGTGTGGGTGTTGTGTGTGTGTGTGTATTCGTATTTCTGTGAAATAATATGTCTGAGAGCTAAAAACCTTTTAACAGGTTTTTATGTCCAGCTGTGAAATCCTGCTCGGTTTCCTAATCCTGAACGCACACACACACACACACACACACACACACACACACACACACACACACACACACACACACACACACACACACACACACACACACACACACACACACACACACACACACACACACACACATATACACATATACACACACACACACATATACACACATACACACACACACACACATACACACATACACACACACATACACACACACACACACACACACATACACACACACA
This sequence comes from Oncorhynchus kisutch, assembly GCF_002021735.2. NCBI lineage: Eukaryota > Metazoa > Chordata > Actinopteri > Salmoniformes > Salmonidae > Oncorhynchus > Oncorhynchus kisutch. The sequence continues at coordinate 18,056,440 of NC_034186.2, read as the reverse complement.
CACACACACACACACACACACACACACACACACACACACACACACACACACACACATATACACACACACACACATACACACACATACACACACACACATACACACACATACACACACACACACACATACACACACATACACACACATACACACACACACACACACACACACACACACACACATACACACACACACACATACACACACATACACACACACACACACATACACACATACACACACACACACACACACTAATCTGTATCACTCCTATAAGTGCCAACACACTCATTCCCAGAGTAAGTTACAGAAACTTGGTTAAAACCAAGGCAACAGATATCATTGCTAACTCTAACACCAAAACAAACCGCTATATTATAGGGTGGGTGTGTGTTGAAAACTGTGACTCAGTGATGACTCAGTGTGTTATGATTGGTGTGTGTGTGGAGGCATCATTTCTCTGTCAGGAATAGCCCTGTAACTGTGTAATCCTCTAATAACTGTCGGGGCTTTGTCTGGCTTTAGAATTCACTGTAGAGCTCACTGCTAATGCTAGCGTTATGACACCCAAAAGTATTACGTTGTAGAACTCATTGCTAATGCTAGCATTATGACACCCAAAAGTATTACATTGTAGAACTCATTGCTAATGCTAGAATTATGACACCCAATAATATTACATTGTAGTACTCATTGCTAATGCTAGCATTATGACACCCAAAAGTATTACATTGTAGAACTCATTGCTAATGCTAGCATTATGACACCCAATAATATTACATTGTTCAACGGGTGGGTATAATCATGGACGCTGATTCGTTAAAATCAGCCGGTGTCTATTCCACAAGGTACCACCGGCTAAAGCTCTGTTCCAATCCATTGTCTCATCAGCCCAGCCAGACAATTTATACATTTGATCTCCATTGTAAAAACCATTATTAACATTATCTCCCATTTCTTTTAGATTAGCAATTGGTTTTCAATAGCGGAGAGCTGTATAAAACTTGTGGTCTGTCTCTCTGATATTTGCAAAATTGTTTCAATATTTAAAGAATAATAGTGTAGGGGTCGGGAGTCGGGACGAGACAGACAGGCAGACAGCTTTTCTCAGCCAGTCAAAATCATCATTTTAAGAAAATATACAAAGAAATAGAAAACAGGTCAAACTAAACGAAATGTAGCTACTTTGCGGTCTTTCCAGCTTCAGTTTGAAGTGATTGTCTTAGCTGTGTTGGTGTTGTGTTATTTGTGTTGGTGTTGTGTTAGCTGTGTTGGTGTTGTGTTAGCTGTGTTGGTGTTAGCTGTGTTGGTGTTGTGCTAGCTGTGTTAGCTGTGTTGGTGTTGTGTTAGCTGTGTTGGTGCTGTGTTAGCTGCGTTGGTGTTGTGCTAGCTGTGTTGGTGCTGTGTTAGCTGTGTTGGTGTTGTGTTAGCTGTGTTGGTGCTGTGTTAGGTGTGTTGGTGCTGTGTTAGCTGTGTTGGTGCTGTGTTAGCTGTGTTGGTGCTGTGTTAGCTGTGTTGGTGTTGTGTTAGCTGTGTTGGTGTTGTGTTAGCTGTGTTGGTGTTGTGTTAGCTGTGTTGGTGCTGTGTTAGCTGCGTTGGTGTTGTGCTAGCTGTGTTGGTGCTGTGTTAGCTGTGTTGGTGTTGTGTTAGCTGTGTTGGTGCTGTGTTAGCTGTGTTGGTGTTGTGTTAGCTGTGTTGGTGTTGTGTTAGCTGTGTTGTTGGCTAGCTCCTCTGAACAACAGTGTCCCGATGAGAGAGCACAATTTCTATGCCAGGTGATATTGCACATCATTAGCTCATTGTTACGGTTGTTAATAAATGTCACTAGAAAACAGCTTAAATACATGCAAATGCGGCTAATTTGTTGTTATTCTGGCTGCACTGTTTGGCATAAGAACATTGCCAGCCAGTAGTATGGCAATAGAACATTTAGAACGAATGACTTAATGACTGGGTGGCCTCTCTGGCAACCGAACTGACAGAACGAATAACCAGTCAGCTTGGGTAGCAACCCTAGAGTTGTGTCGGGACTATATCTTGTGGAAGGATGAAATAGTATGAATAAATTAATCCAAATATATTTTTTTATAAAAATATTTGAATATGTTGTTAACCCGTTGTATAATAGTGATAATGAAGTGATAATGCCCTCGAAGCCGATGTTGGAGGATGTATTGGCATGGTTTGCCGTTTGATACACCCACAGTCTCACCATTTGATACACTAACAAGGGCATTACCAATTGAAAGGAATGTTATTCTTACCAATACAGTTGTTATACACTCAGTGGCCAGTTTATTAGTGGCTCCAGTGGACACGCAATCACAGACACTGGACAATTGAGGAGTGGAAAAACATTGCCTGGTCCGACGAATCCTGGTTCCTGTTGCGTCATGCTGATGGCAGAGTCAGAATTTGTCTTAGGTCCATGGACCCATCCTGTCTGGTGTCAATGGTGTGGGGAATTTTTTCTTTCAAGCTGTTCTGGGGGCAAAGGGGGGTCCGACCCGGTACTATATGTGTATACATAATAAACTGGCCGCTGAGTGTATGTTTCCTATATGTTTCCTGTATGCCATGATTCATTATTTATTCCAATAACTGTTTGCGACTAAACTATATAAGCTGTAGGACCTACAGTATAAGAACTCATTAAACCTTGGAATGAACATTTGTATAAAGGTGGAACGGCCACTTCCAGGTTCTCCTGTGGATGGGGTTCAAGTCCTTGTGACTCTGATGCTGTCCTAATATTAGCACATTGTCCTCTGTCCCGTGTCCCTGACAGAGGCGTGCGTTGCGGACGGCATCGGAGAAGGTGCGTAGCCGGACGTCGTTCTCGGGGTCCGTGCAGCACCCGCCTGGTACACGGGTTAACCGCTACATTGGCCGGCTAATCGAGGCTCGTCAGACAGACTCACAGACCACCGACCTCAACTTTATCACACTCACCTACAGGAACACAGACAGGGAGCGCAGGGTATGTAGAGTACATACACACACACACACACACACACACACACTGTAAAAATCTGCCTTCTCACTGTCTTTCTTTCTCAGTGTGTGGGTGGCAAAGAAGGGGCATGCTTCGTGACTCCCTTCATCTTCTCTCTCTCTCTCTCTCTCTCTCTCTCTCTCTCTCTCTCTCTCTCTCTCTCTCTCTCTCTCGGTCTCTCTCTCTCTCTCTCCCACGCTTGTCATCTTTGGTTGTGGGGTTTAAAGTGATCCACCCACACTCTCAGGAGGGGGTGCTGCTAATGATTTGGGAGCCTCTGAGCCACATGCGCCCGCCAGATGACTTTCTCCTTCGTGTGAGTGGGAGTCTGACACAAAGACCCAGAGAACAGAAGAACTGTGATTGTGTGTATATGTATGTGTGGGTGTATGTGTGTATGTTTGTGTGTGTGCCTGCGTGAGTGCATTGTGTGTGTGCCTGTGTGAGTGCGTTGCGTGTGTGCCTGTGTGAGTGCGTGCCTGTGTGAGTGTGTTGCGTGTGTGTCCGGGGGGAGTGTGTGTGTGCCTGTGTGAGTGCGTTGCGTGTGTGCCTGTGTGAGTGCGTGTGTGCCTGTGTGAGTGCGTGTGTGCCTGTGTGAGTGCGTTGCGTGTGTGCCTGTGTGAGTGCGTTGCGTGTGTGCCTGCGTGAGTGCGTTGCGTGTGTGCCTGTGTGAGTGCGTTGCGTGTGTGCCTGTGTGAGTGCGTGTGTGCCTGTGTGAGTGCGTGTGTGCCTGTGTGAGTGCGTGTGTGCCTGTGTGAGTGTGTGTGTGTGTGTGTGAGTGCATGTGTGCCTGTGTGAGTGTGTGTGTGCCTGTGTGAGTGCGTGTGTGCCTGTGTGAGTGTGTGTGTGCCTGTGTGAGTGCGTGTGTGCCTGTGTGAGTGTGTGTGTGCCTGTGTGAGTGCGTGTGTGCCTGTGTGAGTGTGTGTGTGCCTGTGTGAGTCTGTGTGTGCCTGTGTGAGTGCGTGTGTGCCTGTGTGAGTGTGTGTGTGCCTGTGTGAGTGCGTGTGTGCCTGTGTGAGTGCGTGTGTGCAGGGTTGGGTAGGTTACTTTCTAAATGTAACTTTTTGATTACTTTCCCATTAACAGGCATTAGAAGAAGACCAAGATAATCTATTAAACGCATTTGCTGTGTCGCCATAGTGGTTTCTGACTTGGGGTCAGACTCGCTCAGGTGGAAGAAATTTAAACTTGCATGTTTTTTTCAATGCTGAATTGAATGTCATTGAGAAAACACAAAGGTGTTGTAATGTATTTTTTCACAAACATCCTTTCTAAATGTGATCCAAGAAGTAATCATCTAGAGGTCATCTAGTTTTTCAAAAGTATCTAATCTGATAAAAAAAAATTGGACGGTACACACTAAAAACAAATGGTTCTATATGTTGCCAAATAAGGGTTCTTTGGCTTGTAACCATAGCGGAACCCTTTTTGATGCTATATGGAACCTTTTCTTGAAGGTTCTATAAACAACCCCTTGACGCCCCTTGACTTTTTCACGCCCCTTGACTTTTTCCACATTTTGTTGTGTTACAAAGTGGGATTAAAATGGATTTAATTGTCATTTTTAGTCAATGTACACTAAATACTCTGTAATGAAGAAAAGTTCCAAAAATGTATCACATTTATGGAAAATGAAACACTTTCTGGGTAAGTCTCTAAGAGCTTTGCACACCTGGATTGTACAATATTTGCACATTATTAATTTTTTTATTCTTCAAGCTCTGTCAATTTGGTTGTTGTTCATTGCTAGACAGCCATTTTCAAGTCTTGCCCTAGATTTTCAAGATGATTTAAGTCAAAACTGTTACTAGGCCACTCAGGAACATTCAATGTCATCTTGGTAAATCATTGGTTCGAAACTACAGAACAGTACAAAACAAGAGAACACACATGGTTAATGTTCTGAAACATAAATATATACATATTGGTCATATTGGTCATGGCTCTCGAGTGGAGCAGTAGTCTAAGGCACTGCATCTCAGTGCAAGAGGCATCACTACAGTCCCTGATCTGACTGTGATTAGAGCGATGTTGATGTTGTGCTGTGATGCTAGCAGATTCCAGACTGCATTTGGCGATCGCCCTTCATCTTCATTCATCAGTGAGTCGATGGCTTGAATAGTCTCACTGGAAATTGAATACAATGTAAAAAATGATGACCAGCAGGGTCAAATAGTATAAACAGTGGTTATAGAGGGTGCAACCAGTCAGCACCTTAGGAATAAATGCCAGTTGGCTTTTCATTGCCGAGCATTCAGAGGTCAAGACAGCGAGTGAGAGAGAAAGAGAGTGAGAGAGAGAGAGAGAGAGAGAGAGAGAGAGAGAGAGAGAGAGAGAGAGAGAGAGAGAGAGAGAAAATATCGAAACACACACAGTAACGCTTGTTAAAGAGAGCCGATCTGTTCTCCAACGATTAAATTAATAGCCCGGCTACTGTAGGTGGGAAAATCCCCCCCAACAAGCAATAGCCTCCCCCCGTGTGGTCAACTATTTTAGCACCGTTTCGCGCTGATCTGAGACAATGAAGACTACTTAATAAACATATACATTTTATTCACCCTGCATTATAATATATAATTGTATAAAAGCCCCTTAGATAGGAATTTAGAATCCTCTAATTTACTTAGATCTACTACTGTACAAGGACATTTTATGGATCTGCCAGTATTTACATTTAGAGATTCCGGTAAAGAAATGTGTATGTAGAGGGGTAACATTCTTCCCCAGTTCTCTTACCATTTTGTACAGTTGTATGATAAGCCTACCAGTTGGTGTGACTGTAATGTTAATTCTCTTGAGAGGAGTTTTGCTCTTCACTATCACAATATTAAACACTTTCAAATGCATTCAGGAAGGAAATCTCTTTAGCCGACATGTTGCGGTTCATCTGATGAAGGATTGACTCGATCTATAAGCCCAGGACGACAGTAAAACGGGCAACAAAAAGGGAACACAGGACCCTGTCTTTCAAAGATAATTCGTAAAATTCCAAATAACTCCACAGATCTTCATCGTAAAGGGTTTAAACACCGTTTCCCATGCTTGTTCAATGAACCATAAAGAATTAATGAACATGCTTCTGTGGAACGGTCGTTAAGACATTAACAGCTTACAGACGGTAGGCAATTAAGGTCACAGTTATGAAAACTTAGGACAGTAAAGAGGCCTTTCTACTGACTCTGAAAAACACCAAAAGAAAGATGCCCAGGGTCGCTGCTCATCTGCGTGAACGTGCCTTAGGCATGCTGCAAGGAGGCATGAGGACTATTGCAATGTCCGTACTGTGAGACGCCTAAGACAGAGCTACAGGGAGACAGGACGGACAGCTGATCATCCTCGCAGTGGCAGACCACGTGTAACAACATCTGCGCAGGATCGGTGCATCCAAACATCACACCTGCGGGACAGGTACAGAATGGCAACAACAACTGTCCGAGTTACACCTGGAACACACAATCCCTCCATCAGTGCTCAGACTGTCTGCAATAGGCTGAGAAAGGCTGGACTGAGGGCTTGTAGGCCTGTTGTAAGGCCCCCCCTTTGTTCAGGGACACATTATTCCATTTCTGTTAGTAACATCTCTGTGAAACTTGTTCAGTTTATGTCTCAGTTGTTGAATCTTGTTATGTTCATACAAATATGTACATATGTTAAGTTTGCTGAAAATAAACACAGTTGACAGTGAGAGGACATTTCTTTTTTTACTGAGTTTATATACCCGTAGAAAATGGTTGCAGGTCGGAGGGCCATCTAACAAGTGCAGGTCGGAGGGCCATCTAACAAGTGCAGATCGGAGGGCCATCTAACAAGTGCAGGTCGGAGGGCCATCTAACAAGTGCAGATCGGAGGGCCATCTAACAAGTGCAGATCGGAGGGCCATCTAACAAGTGCAGGTCGGAGGGCCATCTAACAAGTGCAGATCGGAGGGCCATCTAACAAGTGCAGGTCGGAGGGCCATCTAACAAGTGCAGATCGGAGGGCCCTCTAACAAGTGCAGATCGGAGGGCCATCTAACAAGTGCAGGTCGGAGGGCCATCTAACAAGTGCAGATCGGAGGGCCATCTAACAAGTGCAGGTCGGAGGGCCATCAAGCGAAACAGACCAATGAAGCATGGGTAAACGGTAGGTGTATCTGTGACTCTCTGAGGACTGGGTAGGGTAGGGGGCCCACTCCTTCCACTTCTCCCTTCCCTTGGCGCGGGTTCTGGACTGGGAGGGATGGTAGGGTGGCTTTGGCTCTCGCCCGAGCTCGGATCCCAGCGTCTCCACGTGGCCTGGGCTGCACCATCCAAAGTGTAATTAGTAGCTTCACCTTGCTCGAAGGGATATTCAGTGTTTGTTTTTTATATATTTACCAATCTACCAATAGGTGCCCTTCTTTGCGAACCATTGAAAACCTCCCTGGTCTTTATGGTTGAATCTGTGCTTGAAATTCACTGCTCAACTGAGTGACCTTACAGATCATCATATGTGTGGGGTACAAAAAAAAAATCATGTTAAACACTATTATTACACACAGTGAGTCCATGCAACTTATGTGACTTGTTAAAGATGATTTTACTCCTGAACTTATTTAGGCCATAACAAGAGGGTTGAATACTTATTGACTCAACACATTTCAGCTTTTCATTCATTGTTAGATTATAAACATTTCTAAAAACATATTTCTACTTAGACATTATGGTGTATTGTGTGTAGATCAGTGACACAGAATCTAAATGTAATCCATTTTAAATTCAGGCTGTAATACAACAGAACGTGGGACAAGTAAAGTGGTGTGAATACTTTCTGAAGGCACTTCAGGGTTCTTTATAGAACCTTTATGGAGAATGTTTCTACAAAGAATATTTTTCAATTTCAAAGATTCTTTGTAGAACCATGCAGGGATTTTCTTCCAGTTTAATAGCCATATTACACTGGAATGACACTGTCACTCATGGCTGCACAAAAAGACCTGCGCGCAAACCACACCCCAAATATTCTGATTAGCCGCAGCCCCTACATTTAAAATAATTTATCACTAAAGGAAATAACAATTTTTTGAATTGTAAAGAACCATTAAAGGGCTCGAAGGGTTCTTTCGGTCAGTATGGTTCCACATAGACTGACTGTCCTTTGGCTACAGTGTTTACATAATTGTTACATTTGTTTAACTGCAACTCATATTTTGCCCCACCTCTCTCTCTCTCTCTCTCTCTCTCTCTCTCTTGTTCTCTCTCTTTCTCTCTCTCTCTGTAGATTGCCTGACATTTAAAAGATCAATCTCAACTCTGGAATCGATGAAAAACAGTTTCAGATGCTTCTTTAATTAATTACATGTCAGTAATCACTACTCTCTCTCTCTCTCTTCACCCCTCTCTCTCTCTCTCTCTCTCGCTCTCTCTCGCTCTCTCTCTCTCTCGCTCTCTCTCTCTCTCGCTCTCTCTCTCGCTCTCTCTCTCTCTCTCTCTCTCTTTCTCTCTCTCTCTCTCTCTCCCTCCCTCTCTCTCTAGTATAACCAGGAGTATGATGGTAATTTCATCAGTGCAGTGATTGTCTCTCTGGTCCTTGCTGCTCTCTTTGGCCTTATCTATCTTCTGATGATACCACAGTACGTACGTACACACACGCTCGCACGCTCGCACACACGCACGCACGTAGGCACACACACGCACACACACACACGCACACACGCACGCACGTAGGCACACACACACACACACACACACACACACACACACACACACACACACACACACACACACACACACACACACACACACACACACCAGATCCAAAGCAGTATTGGATGTTTATCCAGGTCCCCAGGACGTTAGGAGATGCCTCCAATACCATCCACTAGGGGCAACGGTGAGCACTATTACCATCAAGTAGGCTCTATTGTTGCAATGTATACCAAAACGTTGGTACTTTGTCAATACTAGAACATGAAAAAATGATTCGGTACTAGAATTTTTGTTGCTTTCGTTCTGTCAAACGTTTCTCACGTCATATACCCATTGAGAGGATCGAGTCTGTCTAGTAGTTTGTCTGGATCTTCTCAAGGGGGCAGTAGCTAGTCAGGATGTGCTTGTGCATGCAGCTGACACAACGCGAGCCACTTTTGAGAAATAAGCGAGAGGAGAAAGAAAATGCAAACAGCATGGCTTCTTCTAACGAAAACATCATCCCTCCACGCCCGCAGCTTGTTGGCAAAACTGGCTGCAGATATGAACTATGGGAATACTTTGATTACAGAGCAGATGATGAGGGTCAGCCCACCAAAACAACTAAGCAAAATGTTATACAAAGCAGTGCAGTGCAAGGTAGGTTTAGTTCTAAAATTTTACACATGACATTTGCATTGTAACGTTATTCTACTAGCAACTCAATTTGAATTATTTTTAAGTGACAATAACATGAACAATTATTATGCACTCATAACTTAGCTATGACAGCAATATACACTGAGTGTGCAAAACATGAAGCACTTCCCATGCTCTTTCCATGACATAGATGACCAGGTGAAACCAGGTGAAACCAGGTGAAAACTATAATCGCTTATTGCTGTCACTTGTTAAATGCCATTCAATCAGTGTAGATGAAGGGAAGGAGACAGGTTATAGAAACGTTTTTAAGCCTTGAGACAGTTGAGACATGGATTGTGTATGTGTGCCATTCAGAGGGTGAATGGGCAAGACAACAGATTGAAGTTCATTTGAACGGAGTATGGTAATATGTGCCATGCGCACCAGTTTGTGTCAAGAACTGCAACGCTGCTGGGTTTGTCACGCTCAACCGTTTCCCATGTGTATCAACAATGGTCCACCACCAAAGGACATCCAGCCAACTTGACACAACTGTAAGATGTAAGATCTTTTTGTGTTATTTAATGTTTTTTTTCTTCATTTAGAAAATACATTTATTATAGAATAGAAGGTATTCTATTAGTTTTTTTTGTTGTTCTACCAGTTATCAACACATTATTACAATGGTGGAATTCCATTAGTTATTCTGTGACTTCAGCTAATATGCTTATTTTTTTTGGCGTGGTATCGTTTTGGTAATGAATATAGTTTTGGTGTCAAGTATGGTGATACTAAACCTGGTATTGGTATCGAAGTCAACATGTTGATATCGTGACAACACTAGTAGGCTCACGGCTTGCTAGAACTCCGGCTCTGAGGGTTCAGTCCCAGTGGCACGTTGGGCTTTTAACCCTATCAAAACCTTAACCAATCAAAACCCTATCTCAACTTAACCAATCAGAATGAATTACTCAATTTAACTGTTAAAACTCAACGTTTATCCCCCTCCCTGGACAAACGTTGAACACTGAAGCCAGAACTTGATATCTTGTTGCACACACACATAAACATAAACACATACACACATGAACACACACACACAAAGAGACATCTCGAAAGAAACAAGACATTAGAGAAGTTGATAAGTCACTACGTACTTATCTCTCTCTCTCTATATCTATCTCTCTCTCTCTCCCTCTCTATATATATATATCTCTCTCTCTTTATCTATCTCTCTATATATCTATCTCTCTCTCCCTCTCTATATCTCTCTCTCTCTCTTTATCTCTCTCTCTCTCTATATCTATCTCTCTCTCCCTCTCTATATCTCTCTCTCTCTATCTCTCTCTCTCTATATATATATATATATATATCTATCTCTCTCTATATATATCTGTCTCTCCCTCTCTCTTTCTCTCTCTCTCTTGCTTTTTCTCTCTCTCTCTCTCTCTATATATATATATCTATCTCTCTCTCCCTCTCTATATCTCTCTCTCTCGCTCTCTCTATCTCTCTCTCTCTCTATATATATATATCTATCAATCCCTCTCTCCCTCTCTCTCTCTCTCTCTCTCTCCCTCTCTCTCTCTCTCTCTCTCTCCCTCTATCTCTCTCTCTCGCTCTCTCTCTCTCTCGCTCTATATATCTATCTCTCTCTCTCTCTCTCTCTCTCTCCCTCTCTATCTCTCTCTCTCTCTCTCTCTCTCTCCCTCTCCCTCTCTCTCTCTCTCTCTCTCTCTCTCTCTCTCTCTCTCTCTCTCTCTCTCTCTCTCTCTCTCTCTCTCTTGCTCTCTCTATCTCTCTAGGGGACTGTTGGTGCTGCTGTTGCTGGTGATGTGTTTGTGCTTCCATGTGGTCTGTGTGATGTATCTTTACATCACAAGTGTTCAGGTAGGGAAGTCTGCCTACCTAGTGCTAGTCTACCTATTAGGGAACCCTTTAGTTGACACCCGTGGTCATAACCATGTCATAATATGTCAGAACAGCTGACATAACGTGTCATACATAACCTGTTATAATATGGTCATAGTACTGTAATGACGTATATATTTAGACCATTATTTCATGGCTGGTTATGACATCTTTATAAGAGTGTCAAAACCCACAAAACCTACCACATAAGGAAAAACATTCCATTACACCATATCAATGGTATGTTTGTTATATATAAAAAATGAAATTGACCATGTTAAATTATCATTGTAATTGAGCACACACTAATGTCAGACATGCACCTACCCCTGTGCTCTGTTGCTGATGACTGGGATGAATGCAGGAGCAGGACAAGACACCCTCTTTGTGACTGATATATGATGACTGATATAAAGACATGTACGTGATAGGCCTATCTGGCTTATATGATTATGATGGTCATAAAAGCTATTTTTTTTGTAGGTGTCATAACCAGCCATAAAATAACGCAATATATGTCACAACGGGTGTAAACATATTGGTCATATTATGACAAGTTATGTCAGCTGTTATGACATATTATGACATGGTTATGACTGTGTCATAACGTGTTATGATGCTGGGTGTCAAGTAAAGTGTTACCAACAAAACACAGGGTCATACCTATAGGCCCTGCTTTAAAGTAGTGCACTAAATAGGGAATAGTCTCCCTCTCCTCCTCTATAGTAGTGTGGTGTCTGTGGAGTGGACTTACTGCCCGTCCCCCTCCAGTAATTTTACTCCTCTTACAGAGAGAGACTCGTTCTCTTTTCAGACTCTGTTCTCTTTTCCGCTCGCCAGTAATGACAAGATGCATAAATCTATCATTGAGATAAACTGGTACTTCAACTCTTCGTTCTCCATCTCCCTCTCCTCGGTTTAGTGTTTTCCAGGGTGTCTCACCATTCAGATCCGAACAGCGCTCTGTGTGTTTCTAGTCCTGTTGACCTACTCTGTCACCCAAGCATGTGTGGTAAGTGTGTGTGTTTAGAAGTCATCATGTACGTTTGAAATCTGGCCACTCTAAGGCATGCTTTAAAACGCAGGTTAGCTCCACTATTAGAGCTCCTTTCCCCTCATAATCTCTCCCTCTCTTTTTAACCCGTCTCCTTCCCCTTTTACCCCTCACCCTTTTCCTACCTCCTCCAGGTGAGCTGTTTACCCTGGGTCTGGATTATGGGAGGTAACTCTAGTAGCAGCTCCGTGGAGACTGTTTCCATGGACACGCCGAGCGAGCCAGGGCCAATGAACAGTACGGTAGCGGAGGGCGTGTGTCCGAACGTTTCCTACGCTCTCCTCTCCTGCGTGGCCGGAACTCTCACCGTCATCCCTTACCTCCGCGTCTCCTCGCTACCTAAGATACTCCTGCTCTTCCTTCTCTCGGTCCTTTACACCGTTGCCATGGAGACCAGCGGGTACCGCATCGCCGTGGGGTAAGGCGGCGGGGGCTCGGGTGAGGGGGTGAGAGGAGTGTGGTTCGATATGGGCAGGGTATGCTTTATCGGTAAGTTTGGTAAGCGTGTGTTTTAATGCAGTGTGTGTGTGTGTGTGTGTGTGTGTGTGTGTGTGTGTGTGTGTGTGTGTGTGTGTGTGTGTGTGTGTGTGTGTGTGTGTGTGTGTGTGTGTGTAGGGGAGGTTTGCTCCACCCTCGGCGGTATGATCCAGTGCTGGGTCTCCTGTTGTTTACTGTAGCTCTGGCTCTACACTGTAGACAACTGGACCTCAAACTACGCCTAGACTACCTGTGGGCCACTCAGGTGAGTGTTTGTGTGTGTATTTGCGTATATGTGTGTCTGTGAGTCATTAGTGTTTGTGAGTCATTACCCCCCTCTAGTGATGAGGGAAAGCTATTACAGCTGAAATAGACTACTTTGTGAGCTCCAAGTGAAAACCAAGCCCCTTTTTGGATATCGCTACAAACTAAAGGACTATCACTCTTTCATTATGTCTGTATCTAGGTGTGTTGGTTATTTGTTGGCTGAAACCCAAATGGCACCCTATCCCTATGTAGTGCACTACTTTTGACCATAGCCATATAAGGAATATGTTGCCATACTATACTAATACATGTAACATGTTTTTGTTTCCATGTATTTTGTGCAGGCAGAGGAGGAGAGAGGCGACATGGAGAAGGTGAAGTTGGACAACAAGAGGATCCTGTTCAATCTCCTACCTGCACACGTTGCGCAGCACTTCCTCATGTCCAACCCCCGCAACATGGTGAGTCTCACCCCCGTCCCCCTCTCTCCCTGTCCCCCCATCACCCTGTCTCCCTGCATCTCGTCCCCCTATTCCCCCGTTCCCCCGCACCTCATTCCCCTGTTCCCCCTACGCCTCGTCCCACTGTTCCACCTGCCCCACCTGTGCCTTGTCCCCCAGTTCCCCCTGTGCTTTGTCCCCCTGTCCCTGCCATTCCCTGCTAGGTCATCTCCCGTTTGGGTAGTGGTGCATTTGAGTAGCTGGCTGGTGTGATCATGTCATTTTGAGGTCATGTTTGGGTTGAAGTGTGATCTGACCGCATCATGACGTGGTCATGTTTTGATGTTGCCTGAGAGCTTTTGAACAGTAAATGTTAAGAATTGCCTCTTTTACCTCCAAGGTTGTATGGTCATTGTGGTTTGGTTGCGGTTTGGTTGAACTTTGGTTGTGGTTTGGTTGTGGTTGTGGTTGATATTTGTTTGAGATTTGATTTTGGTTTGGTTGTGGTTGATGTTTGTTTGTGGTTTGGTTGCGGTTTGGTTGGGGTTTGGATAAGGTGTGATGTGACAGGTTCTCTGTCGTTGTGTCTGCTGATTGATCAATATCTGTTCTAATGATGTCTGTTCCACTCCCAGGACCCTCCCACTCCCCCCTCTCAGGAAGAGGAAGTGATTAAATCAAACATCCTGTAGACTTCCCAACCAGGACACGTATATTCCCGTCACTTACTTTTTTGTAAACAGTGGAACCAGGAAGTGACCCTGGGACAGTTGTTACAGGGGTGGTAGAACAGGTTCTAGAGCAAGGGAGAGAGAGGATAGTTTTTACATAGGGTTAACAGTACAGGTCCTGCAGTGGCCTGTCATATTGGTACAGTGTGTTGATGGCCATAGGGATACCGGGAACAGCGGTCACCCTTAAACCCTGGAATGTTGTAGAATGGTTACATCTCTCGATCCAATGTATCCCTATGTCAATCAATGCACTGTACCAATATGCCAGGGCGCTGTAGGACCTGTTCTGCCACCCCTGTAACAACTGTCCCAGGACCAGTGTAATAGCCCTATCTAGCTCTGGTTGCCTGTCTACCTCTATTCTAGGACATGTACTGTTAACCCTCTGTAACAACTGTCTCAGGACCTGCTCATATCTGTGTATTAGCCGTATCTGACTTTTCAGTTCCTCGTATCTGTTCTATGACATGTACTGTTAACCGTCTATAACTGTCTGAAGACCTGTTAATACCTGTGCAACAGCCCTATGTAAGTCTTGATTCGTGTCTACCTATCTGCCTCCCTGTTTTAGAACCTGTACTGTTATAACCATGTAACAACTGTCCCAGGACCTGTGTATATAACGAGCCTATCTGATCTAGGATTGGTACTGTTAACTCTTCAATAACTGTTCTTTCAGGGTGATGAACCATCTAACGTCAAGTTGTAAAATCCTGAAATGTTCCTGTAACCCTTTGTAAAAACTGTTTCAGGACCTGTTAATACCTTTGTAATAGTCCTATCTAACTGCTAGGTTCCCTGTCTGAATCTGTGTTAGGACCTGTACTACCAGTCGTATAGTCAGGTAGGAGTGCTGTTTGCCTCCATCGCTAATTTCAATGACTTCTACATTGAGCTGGACGGCAACAACATGGGAGTGGAGTGTCTCAGGCTGCTCAACGAGATCATCGCAGACTTTGACGAGGTGAGGCATCCCAAATGGCACCCTATTCCATATATAGTGCACTGCTTTTGTCCAGAGCCCAACATTTATTTATTTTATTTGCAAAAAAATATATAATTGAAAAACGAACAGTGCAGATACTTCTGCCAACAGAGACCAAATGGCACCCGATTTCCTATATAGTGCACTACTTTTGACCAGGGCCCTATGGCACCTTATTTATTTTATAGTCCTATGGACCCTGGTCAAAAGCAGTGCATAGGGAATAGGGTGCCAATTGGAATGTGGACCAACATCTCCTCTATTTTCATGTTCTACTGTTCCATGTGTACTGACAGTGTTGACATTAGTTCCATGTGTACTGACAGTGTTGACATTAGTTCCATGTGTACTGACAGTGTTGACATTAGTTCCATGTGTACTGACAGTGTTGACATTAGTTCCATGTGTACTGACAGTGTTGACATTAGTTCCATGTGTACTGACAGTGTTGACATTAGTTCCATGTGTACTGACAGTGTTGACATTAGTTCCATGTGTACTGACAGTGTTGACATTAGTTCCATGTGTACTGACAGTGTTGACATTAGTTCCATGTGTACTGACAGTGTTGACATTAGTTCCATGTGTACTGACAGTGTTGACATTAGTTCCATGTGTACTGACAGTGTTGACATTAGTCCCATGTGTACTGACAGTGTTGACATTAGTTCCATGTGTACTGACAGTGTTGACATTAGTTCCATGTGTACTGACAGTGTTGACATTAGTTCCATGTGTACTGACAGTGTTGACATTAGTTCCATGTGTACTGACAGTGTTGACATTAGTCCCATGTGTACTGACAGTGTTGACATTAGTTCCATGTGTACTGACAGTGTTGACATTAGTTCCATGTGTACTGACAGTATTGACATTAGTTCCATGTTTACTGACAGTGTTGACATTAGTTCCATGTGTACTGACAGTGTTGACATTAGTTCCATGTGTACTGACAGTGTTGACATTAGTTCCATGTGTACTGACAGTGTTGACATTAGTTCCATGTGTACTGACAGTGTTGACATTAGTTCCATGTGTATTGACAGTGTTGACATTAGTTCCATGTGTACTGACAGTGTTGACATTAGTTCCATGTGTACTGACAGTGTTGACATTAGTTCCATGTGTACTGACAGTGTTGACATTAGTTCCATGTGTACTGACAGTGTTGACATTAGTTCCATGTGTACTGACAGTGTTGACATTAGCTGGTCAGATATTATAGTGGTGGTGTGATCATACAGTTTATTCATTGCTCTCTTCAGGTAGAGGAAGATATTCTTGTGGGGAGGAGGTTGGTTTGGCTGAAAGTTGATTACAGGGTTGGGGTTTGAATGGAAGGCAGTCAATTCAGGAAGTAAACTTTCCAAAAGTTCCAATTCCATACTTGAAAACATTTGATCTATTTTTAACGACTTCTTAATGATCTGAAAAAGAGAAGCTATGTATGTCTGACGTTTGTCCATTTGTGTTTTTCTTTTAAAAATCAAATCGCTTCCTGAATTGACTGACTTCAATTGGAATGAACCCAACCCTGGCTTGTTATTTCTAATGCTTACTGGTCACGTCTCTCTCATAACTCTCTGTATACCTATATATAATTACCTCTCTCTCTCTCTGCCTGTAGCTGATGGACAAAGAGTGCTATAAGGACATTGAGAAGATCAAAACTATCGGCAGCACATACATGGCTGCAGTAGGCCTGGTACCTACCACTGGCTCCAAGGTACACTTAACTTTTATATCATACAGTGTGTGTGTGTGTGTGTGTGTGTGTGTGTGTGTGTGTGTGTGTGTGTGTGTGTGTGTGTGTGTGTGTGTGTGTGTGTGTGTGTGTGTGTGTGTGTGTGTGTGTGTGTGTGTGTGTGTGTGTGTGTGTGTGTGTGTGTGACCTCAATACAAACCGCTTCTGGAGACCCAAATCCAAGGGTCCTCAGAAACTGATTTCTTTGCATGAGGTGAAGTTTCCACCTTCCAAATTCTATATGAGAGAGAGAGACACCGAGAGAGTGAGAGACATTGAGAGAGAGATATCGAGAGAGACATCGAGAGAGAGAGAGATCGAGAGAGAGACAGAGAGATAGATAGAGACAGAGAGAGAAAGACAGATGGAGAGAGAGACATTTAGAGACGAAGAGAGAGAGAGAGACAGACAGACAGACAGACAGACAGACAGAGAGAGAGAGAGAGAGAGAGAGAGAGAGAGAATTAAACGTTACTGTAGTGTAAGTATGTCTGCTCTTTATAAAGCACTCTTCTGGCATTACATTAAATCCTCGAAGGTGGACAAACAAAGCAGTCATTTTGAGACTTAAATCCAAACTTTATGCAAACGTCACAGTCTGTGAGCCGGCAATATTCTAAATCCTTATGGTATGAGCTGCATTAGATAACTTCCTTCATAGCTTTTTTTCCATTTTTCCATTTTCTTGTGATTTCAAGGCTAAGAAGTCCACCTCCTCACACTTATGCACAGTGGCAGATTTTGCTGTTGAGATGTATGATGTACTGGATGCCATCAACTACCAGTCGTATAACGACTTTGTCTTGAGAGTGGGTGAGTGAAAACACACACACACGAACACAAATGCATGCATGTGCACATACACACAGACGAACAGGCACACAAACACACACACACACACAAATAAACACACACAGACAGACACACACAGATCCACACAGATTGTTGTGAGAGTCAATGCGTAAAGCTGTGACCTTTGACAGTCCGTCAGCACCATCAAGAGCCTTGTGACAGGAAGCGTGTCACAGGGAGACCTGAGGGGTTGACACTAGTTACCACAGCCACAGTCTTGATCGTAAAAATTAATATACATATATACTTTCATATATACATTAATATATATAAATATAATATATATAAATATATTTAATATATATAAATTTGCTTTTTTGTCTTAATTTAAGGTTAGGGTTAGGTATAAGGTTAGCAGTGTGGTTAAGGTTAGGGTTACGGTTAGGGTTAGGTTTCAAATCCGATTTTAAGAAAATAAATTGTGGAAATAGGCAGGGTTTAACCGTGACCATGACTTTGGCAACTAGTAATGTCCGACCTTTGTTTCAATTGTATTTGGTATCTTGTTTGGAACCTGAACCTGCTAGTTAGTCACTGTAGTGCCTGATGTACACACTTCCATACTGTCAGCAGACTCTATGTGTGTGTGTGTGTGTGTGTGTGTGTGTGTGTGTGTGTGTGTGTGTGTGTGTGTGTGTGTGTGTGTGTGTGTGTGTGTGTGTGTGTGTGTGTGTGTGTGTGTGTGTGTGTGTGTGTGTAGGTATTAATGTGGGTCCAGTAGTAGCAGGAGTGATTGGAGCACGGAGGCCTCAGTATGATATCTGGGGGAACACAGTCAACGTGGCCAGCAGGATGGACACCACCGGACTACCTGGCAAGATACAGGTACAGCACCCCAAACACACACAAATGTACAGACACACGCACACACAATCACGCACACATAACGCACGCAGATGCACACACACACTATGCAGGTGATCATTCAGCTGTCGTTTGTTATCATGTGTCCTACATTACCCCCAGGTGACAGAAGATGTGCAGCGCATCATTAAGGGTCAATATGACTTTGTGTGCCGTGGCAAGGTCAGCGTCAAGGGCAAAGGACAGATGCTTACCTACTTCCTGGAGGGGCGGATCCCCGGCAGAGGGTCACAGCACCAGCCCAGGAACCTGGATCGCTCCCGGACAAGTCTTTTCAACCGTTCAGCCATTAGCAACATCTGCACCAAACTGAGCCCCGCCCCCACCATGACCGTCTATTCCACGATGCGAAACCCCACCCCCGGCACAGCCACTGCAGCAACCACTTCCACAAACAGCACCATCCTCTACCTGCCCTCTGTGGCTGTTCCCACGGCGATGGAGGTGTGAGTGAGTGGCTGACATGAAGACTGTCTCCATAGTGACCAAGGAATCTCCCTTGACGGATAGAGAGTGGAGATCAAGAGAGAGATAGAGTAGAGCTGTTAGAAAGTCACTGAAAGTGAAATAGGGATGAGAGAGAGAGAGGAAGAAGGAGCGGGTTCCACTTTACTGGACTGTCACTACAGAATGTGGTTCCACTTTACTGGACTGTCACTAGAGAATGTGGTTCCACCTTACTGGACTGTCACTAGAGAATGTGGTTCCACCTTACTGGACTGTCACTAGAGAATGTGGTTCCACCTTACTGGACTGTCACTAGAGAATGTGGTTCCACCTTACTGGACTGTCACTAGAGAATGTGGTTCCATTTTACTGGACTGTCACTAGAGAATGTGGTTCCACGTTGCAGACGGACAGAGAAATCATCCAGGACCCAGTCCTTTCTCTCTCTGTGAGGAAATGGAACTTAAGGATTTTGGTCACTGGTCAGCCGGGCTAGTAGACCACAATTTCTACTAGCCAAAGGTCCTAAATCTGTACCATGCATACTTCACTCGCATGACATTGCTTTCGTTTTACTTTACCTAAAGATTCCTTCACATTATGTAACCATTCCCTGGTCTTACCTTACCTAACCTTTCCTTCACCTTACCTTACCTAACCTTTCCTTCACCTTACCTTACCTAACCATTCCTTCACCTTACCTTACCTAACCATTCCTTTACCTTACCTTACCTTACCTTACCTTACCTAACCTTTCCTTCACCTTATCTAACCTACCATTTCTTTACCTTACCTTACCTAACCATTCCTTTACCTTACCTTACCTAACCATTCCTTCACCTTATCTAACCTACCATTTCTTTACCTTACCTTACCCTACCTAACCATTCCTTACCTTACCTTACCTTAACCTAACCTAACCATTCCTTTACCTTACCTTACCTTACCTTACCTTACCATTCCTTCACCTTATCTAACCTAATAATATCTTTGTTTACATTACCTTACCTAACCATTGCTTTACCTTACCTTATCTTACTTTAACCTAACCTAACCATTCCTTTACCTTACCTTACCATTCCTTCACCTTATCTAACCTAATAATTTCTTTACCTTACCTTACCTTAACCTAACCTAACCATTAATTTACCTTACCTTACCTTACCTAAACATTCCTTCACCTTACCTTACATAACCATTCCATAATTTTACCTTACCTTACCTAACCATTCCTTCATCTTACCTTACCTTACCTTACCTTACCATTCCTGTACCTTACCTTACCTAACCATTCCTTTGCCTTACCTTATCTTACCTAACCTTTCCTTTACCTTACCTTATCTAACCATTCCTTTTCCTTACCTTACCTAACCTAACCATTCCTTCATCTTACCTTACCTTACCTAACCATTCCTTCATCTTACCTTACCTTACCTAACCATTCCTTCATCTTACCTTACCTTACCTTACCATTCCTTTACCTTACCTTACCTAACGATTCCTTTGCCTTACCTTATCTTACCTAACCATTCCTTTACCTTACCTTACCTAACCATTCCTTTGCCTTACCTTATCTTACCTAACCATTCCTTGAACTTACCTTACCTTACCTAACAATTCCTTTATCTTACCTAACCTAACCATTCCTTCATCTTACCTTACCTTTCCTAACCATTCCTTCATCTTACCTTACTTTACCTAACCATTCCTTTACCTTACCTTACCTAACCATTCCTTTACCTTACCTTACCTAACCATTCCTTCACCTTACCTTACCTAACCATTCCTTTTCCTTACCTAACCATTCCTTCACCTTACCTTACCTTACCTTATCTTACCTAACCGTTCCCTTCCCTTCCCTTCCCTTCCCTTCCCTTCCCTTCCCTTCCCTTCCCTTCCCTTCCCTTCCCTTCCCTTCCCTTCCCTTCCCTTCCCTTCCCTTCCCTTCCCTTCCCTTCCCTTCCCTTACCTTACCTTACCTTACCTTACCTTACCTTACCTAACCATTCCTTCACCTTACCTTATCTTACCTAACCATTCCTTCACCTTACCTTACCTAACCATTCCTTTGCCTTACCTAACCATTCATTCACCTTACCTTACCTTACCTTACCTTAACTTACCTTATCTTATCTTACCTAACCCTTCCCTTCCCTTCCCTTCCCTTCCCTTCCCTTCCCTTCCCTTCCCTTCCCTTCCCTTCCCTTCCCTTCCCTTCCCTTCCCTTCCCTTCCCTTTCCTTTCCTTCCCTTCCCTTCCCTTCCCTTACCTTACCTTACCTTACCTTACCTTACCTTACCATTCCTTCACCTCGCCTTAGGTTGACCCCTTCTATCCCTCTGATTAGGGTTACAAAATTCCGTTAACTTTCCCAAAAGTTTTCAGAAATCCAGGTTGGAAGATACTTGGAATTAGGAATGGATCAACTGTAAATCCAGGTTGGAAGATACTTGGAATTAGGAATGGATCAACTGTAAATCCAGGTTGGAAGATACTTGGAATTAGGAATGGATCAACTGTAAATCCAGGTTGGAAGATACTTGGAATTAGGAATGGATCAACTGTAAATCCAGGTTGGAAGATACTTGGAATTAGGAATGGATCAACTGTAAATCCAGGTTGGAAGATACTTGGAATTAGGAACAGATCAACTGTAAATCCAGGTTGGAAGATACTTGGAATTAGGAATGGATCAACTGTAAATCCAGGTTGGAAGATACTTGGAATTAGGAACAGATCAACTGTAAATCCAGGTTGGAAGATACTTGGAATTAGGAACAGATCAACTGTAAATCCAGGTTGGGAGATACTTGGAATTAGGAATGGATCGACTGTAAATCCAGGTTGGAAGATACTTGGAATTAGGAACAGATCAACTGTAAATCCAGGTTGGAAGATACTTGGAATTAGGAATGGATCAACTGTAAATCCAGGTTGGAAGATACTTGGAATTAGGAACAGATCAACTGTAAATCCAGGTTGGAAGATACTTGGAATTAGGAATGGATCAACTGTAAATCCAGGTTGGCAGATACTTGGAATTAGGAATGGATCAACTGTAAATCCAGGTTGGAAGATACTTGGAATTAGGAATGGATCAACTGTAAATCCAGGTTGGAAGATACTTGGAATTAGGAACAGATCAACTGTAAATCCAGGTTGGAAGATACTTGGAATTAGGAATGGATCAACTGTAAATCCAGGTTGGAAGATACTTGGAATTAGGAACAGATCAACTGTAAATCCAGGTTGGAAGATACTTGGAATTAGGAACAGATCAACTGTAAATCCAGGTTGGAAGATACTTGGAATTAGGAATGGATCAACTGTAAATCCAGGTTGGTAGATACTTGGAATTAGGAACAGATCAACTGTAAATCCAGGTTGGAAGATACTTGGAATTAGGAACAGATCAACTGTAAATCCAGGTTGGAAGATATTTGGAATTAGGAATGGAACAACTGTAAATCCAGGTTGGAAGATACTTGGAATTAGGAATGGAACAACTGTAAATCCAGGTTGGAAGATACTTGGAATTAGGAATGGAACAACTGTAAATCCAGGTTGGAAGATACTTGGAATTAGGAACAGATCAACTGTAAATCCAGGTTGGAAGATACTTGGAATTAGGAATGGAACAACTGTAAATCCAGGTTGGAAGATACTTGGAATTAGGAACGGATAAACTGTAATCCAGGAATCTTACAACCAGGATTTCTGGAAACCTGGGATTGTTGGGAAAGTTACCAGAATTTTGCAACCCTACTTATGCATCTTATATCATAGCTGTAGCCTTACCGACGGACCACTCTACAGGTAGAGTTTAGTGAAAGTGTTATAATTGTATCATCTTTCAAATAGATCAATGTAGATTTCATCCAAGCATTTAGATTTCCTCCCTTTTCCATATAAATGTAATTCTGCCAAAAATGTCTGTCACAGACTGGACCATATTACATTTTCTGGACCATATTCCTCCAATACAAACTGCCAGACCACATTGTCTATTGCAAAGTGTTTTAGTCTTTATTACAGCTTTTTAAATGTACAAAACTTTGAATTTAAGAATGACAGCTATTATCTTAGAGATGGGGCCTTGTATCAGTTCAGGGTTGGTCACCCGTAGTGCTGTTGTTGGATGCATGATGACACCTTCCGCTACATTGGAGTCCAGTTTGCTGTGTGTTTATATTAAAGTGGATAAATGATGCTTCTAACTTCCAGAATCTTCCTTCCGTCATTCCAGTAAATGTGTAGCAATAAAACAGTGTGTGTTCTTCTGAAACGGAATCTCCCCTGCCCTATCCTGCTTGCAGTAGCAGTGTTGCCGACTGTTTTTCAGTGAGAATCACTATTGGCTCCTTGATTTGTTGCTAGAAGTCCTTAGATTACGCTTTGCCGTGAGGTCAGCTGGCTCAGTAGCTCAGCTCTGATTGAATAATGCTGTTAGAGCATCCTGATTGGATAGCTGTTTATTGTAAGAGCATCCCGATTGGATAGATGTTTATTATAAGAGAATCCTGATTGGATAGATGTTCATTCATTGTAAGAGCATCCTGATTGGATAGCTGTTTATTGTAAGAGCATCCTGATTGGATATATGTTTATTCATTGTAAGAGAATCCTGATTGGATAGCTGTTTATTGTAAGAGCATCCCGATTGGATCGTGCTGTTAATGAGCATCCTGATTGGATAGTGCTCTTATAAGAGCATCCCAATTGGATAGTGCTCTTTAAGAACATCCTGATTGGATAGTGCTGTTAACTTGTAAGAGCATCCTGATTGGATAGTGCTGTTAACTTGTAAGAGCATCCTGATTGGATAGTGCTGTTAACTTGTAAGAGCATCCTGATTGGATAGTGCTGTTAACTTGTAAGAGCATCCTGATTGGATAGTGCTGTTAACTTGTAAGAGCATCCTGATTGGATAGTGCTGTTAACTTGTAAGAGCATCCTGATTGGATAGTGCTGTTAACTTGTAAGAGCATCCTGATTGGATAATGCTGTTAACTTGTAAGAGCATCCTGATTGGATAGTGCTGTTAACTTGTAAGAGCATGCGTTGCCGTGACAAAAAAAGTATGTATTTCTGTGAAAAAAAGACGAGCATGTTACAGAGAGTTATTTTTGTGTTGAGTGTGGTGAATTTACAATTCTTTGGTGGTTTAAAATTGTGTTTTTGCCTGCTTGTTTACTGAGTGATATTTTCAATGGCAAAAAGACCATGTTCAACTTCTATTTTTATCAAAACTTTATTGAGACCTGTGGTTTTGAAGCAGGAAGGGGAGTACAATTCTCTCACTGAAGAGCAACCATCATCCTTCGTATTCTCTCCCCTTTTCATGCAGAGTCAAATTATTTCTATCATGGCACTGTATGTCTCTTACAGGCCACCGTAGCCAGTTACTCTGAAGGCCTCTCCTCTCGGGCCTGCTATATGCATCTCGTCTGTATGAGGTAAAGACACAACGAAACAAACAGACAAACAGACCAACAGACCAACATACACAACAGTCCTCTTGCATGTGAAAACTAAGCCAAGGAAAGCAGTGGTCTTGAATATTTGCTGCTTTTCAACCTGTGACTTTCTTTGGGGTGTTGTGCTGTGGTGTGGTCGTACGATCTTCAATTTGATGTTTGCGGTAGTTGAGCAAATGTCTGAAATCGACTTCTGTTTGTAAGCCATGTTGGACCTAACTGAGACATTACAGGATGGTAGGAGGCCGGGGGGGGGGGTACTCTGTGACCCTCTGTGGTCATAATGATATGGATTAGGTGATGTATCAATGTGCCAACATATTGTCGTAAACATATCATACATATCGTCTGCATCCCAAATGGTACTCTATTCCGTATATAGTGCACTACTTTTGACCAAAAGTAGTGCACCATATATGGAATAGGGTGGCATTTGGGAAGCTCCCATCCAGTGTACATCAGTAGCACACAGACCGGTGGCTATGGGGTTTCATTGACTGTGTTTTTACTGTTTTCATTTGTCGTTTCATTTAAAGTGATCTTAGTGCTTTTGTAACTCAAGATGAACTTTATTGGAATGCTGTAGCACGATCAACAATCCCCGTGTTTTATTAACATGGAAGTGATTCTGCATATCATATCAACCAGAAAGTCTCAAACTCTTCATACTTCTGTGTCAGATTCAGGTCACATTCAATCTTTCTACATTTCATCATATCAGTCTCTGAGAGAAAAAAAGATTTTTATATACCTCTGCTTTGGACAACCAGTAACATTGAGGGAGAAGGGTTCTATATTCTATATTTCCTGTGAACTAGATATCGATATTTTCATATATGATACGGGTTGAAATATTGTGATATGTTTAGGTATTGCTCACTGTATGTTGTATTTAGAGAGACATGACATACTAACCTGAATGATGGTGAAATATTTCCAATGTCCAATATTCCTTTTGTTAACAAAAAAGTATTGGTTGATATGTTATATGTGAATGTACATTTCTTATGGAGAAACTATTTTATACTATAAGTGTTTGCACTGCTATGTTATTGACGTATTATTAAATAATAATCAACGTATGCTCTTGTGTCTATCTCCTCAACCCTTTGTGTTCTTCCAGTGTGTGTGTGTGTGTGTGTGTGTGTGTGTGTGTGTGTGTGTGTGTGTGTGTGTGTGTGTGTGTGTGTGTGTGTGTGTGGCAACCAGAGTAGTTGCTTATGCAGAGGTAACTAAACTAATAATGCATAAAATGACAACCCGGCAGAAGAGAGAACTGGGGGATGTAAGGAGTGGGGGGGCAACAACACAACATGGGGTCAGGCTGTTGGTCATAGTGCGGCCTCTCTCTGTCTCTCTCTGTGTTGTGGTTGGTTGTGTCGTAACAGTGTACGGACGTCATGTGGGGTAGCAACTGACAACATAACAGGAATCTTGTCCAGAGAAGAGAGGAATTCTGTTGACACTCAGACGTCACTGATCCCCAGAATATGTATTCCTCTCAAGGGGAGAATGGCCAAAAGATCTGGGGATGGGGATAAAGAAAACACACAGACACACTCTCTTGCTCTCGCGTTCTGTTGGACTCCTTCATGCTCTCTTGTGCTCTCTCGCTCTCTCTTTCTCTGTCTCTCTCTCTTATATGCACACACACACATACAGTACACACACTCAGGAGGTTGAAAAGGTTTGGCATGGGCCCCCAAATCCTGAAAGGTTCTACAGCTGTACTATTGAGAGCATATTGACTGGCTGCATCACTGCTTGATGACCTTATCATCAGAAATCTGCTAATTCTGTTCAAGTCCCACTGTTGAATGGCAATACGAACAACACACAAACGCACACGCGCACACGCACACTCTCACACACACACACACACACACACACACACACACACACACACACACACACACACACACACACACACACACACACACACACACACACACACACACACACACACACACACACACACACACACACACACACACACACACACACACAATGCCTTTCTCTCTTTCCATCTTTCACACAGACATGCAGTACACTCTCGCTCTTTCTCTCCCTCTTTCTCACCGACACACACTTCCCATATATGGGGCAGCGCCAGCAGCTTGCGTAGTTAGGAGTGGTGCCAACAAGGTGTTCCAGTAGTAGTGACGGTGGTGGAAACTCAGCCTGGCATACACACACCAGAGGGTTCCGCTCTCATTGGGAAAAAAGGAAAAGGATCGTGTGTGTGTGTGTGTGTGTGTGTGTGTGTTATGTGAGCAAAGAGCTGAAGGAATGGTTCATGTCCTGCCACAGGAAGATGTTTCCAAACATTCAGCACAGATTGGGAACGTTGCACTTGCTCTGTGTGTGTGTGTGTGTGTGTGTGTGTGTGTGTGTGTGTGTGTGTGTGTGTGTGTGTGTGTGTGTGTGTGTGTGTGTGTGTGTGTGTGTGTGTGTGTGTGTGTGTGTGTGTGTGTGTGTGAGAGTGTGCGTGTGCGCGTGTGCGTGTGTGTGTTGTTCGTATTGCCATTCAACAGTGGGACTTGAACAGAATTAGCAGATTTCTGATGATAAGGTCATTTTAGCTGCATTATCCCCACTTCACCCCTGCTTTGTCTGGGGGTTGCACATACCTGAGTGACTTGGCAGCTGGTTGTCATAGCTACTTGACCTGACATGATATCAGGGCTTTGTTTAATAAACAAAATTATTAGCCCACTCCATTGGCTACAGAGGTAGAAAACATCAGGACTGGTTCGATGAGAACATCCCAGCCTACTGGACAATATGCACAAAGTGCACAGAGCTACTCTCTGCACCAGAACACTTCACAAGTACATCACTGAGGTTTGGGACCAGGAGATTGTCCCCCAACTGTGGCGGGATGCAAACATTGTCACCATCTATAAGAACACGGGTGACAAGTCCATCTGTGGCAACAGCCAGGGGATATCCCTTTGGCTGTTGCTGGCAAGGTCCTGGCCAAGGTGATGCTACACAGGCTGGTGAACAACATCAAAGAGGAACTGCTACCAGAGTCACAATGTGGCTTCAGGTAGAACAGGAGAATGATCAACATGATATTCACAGCACGGTTGACATGGCAATTCCAAGAGAAGTGCAGTGAACAACATCAGGACCTTCTTCATGGCCTTTGTCGACCTCTTCAAGGCCTTCAACACTGTGAGCAGGGAACTACTATGGGGCATTCTACTCGCATTTGGCTGTCCGGCCAATCTTTCAACATCCTTTCCAGGATGGAATGATGGCTCGGGTGGCCATAGGAGGGCAGGAGCCCTTTGGAGTAACCATCAATGTAAGGCTGGCACCCGTACTCTTTAAAATCTTCCTACTATGTGTCAACCATCTTCTCCACAAGGCACTTGAGGCCACAGCAGGGTTACGGTGGACTTCAGGCTGGATGGAAACCTATTCAACATCAGAAGGCTCCAAGCAACTACCAAGGCTTTGACGGTGTGGTTTCTTGAGCTGCAGTATGCTGATGTCTGTGCTTGTGGCCCACACTCTGGAAGACCTTCAGTCTGTCCCTGTAGAGGCTGCTAAGGTCTATCAACACCACCAAGACAGAGGTGGTCTGCCAATGGAGATCCAGCCTTCCACCCACCATGCCTGTCTTCACCATTGAACACAAATCGCTGGAAATATTCCCATCCTTCAAATACCTTGGCAGCATCCTCTTGGAGGACTGCAGCATCAACCTCGAAATTCCAAATGGGATCAAACAAGCATCAGCTGTATTCGGGAATCTCAGACGCAGGGTCTTCCAAAACAGGGATCTCGACCTCCACACCAAAGTCGCCATCTATCAAACCTTCTGGATCACCACACTTCATTACAGCTGTGAAGCCTGGGCCACAACAAGCAGCTTGAGCAATTCCACATAAGATGCCTGCCGTGCATCCTTGGAATCACCTGGTGCAACCATGTGCTCCATACAGAAATACTTGCTAAGATCAACTGAAAAAGTATGGAGGCCATGGTCACCAAACACCAACTGTGCTCGCATAGGCATGTCATTAGAATGTCTCAGGAGTGCCTGCCGCGGAAGATCCTGTATGGCCAGCTACATCTTCGCTGGCAGTCTGCAGGGGGGCTGATGAAGCGCTACAAGGACCAGCTAAAAACATTGCTGAACAAGTACAACATCAAACCCACAGACATAGAGGTTGCTGCTGCCACCTGTTCTCTCTGGCGGAAGCTCTGCCAGAGCGGTGTACAAAGGTGGGAGGAGAAGAGGAGCACAAAGAGACAGCAAAAACATGCCTGCCCCTGCCAACACAGACTGCATATGCCCCACCTGCAATAAAGTTTGTGGATCTTGGATTGGACTCTACAGTCATCAAAGAATTCACCGTTAACTCAAAAGTGGAAGTGATCATCGGATACGATGGACTACCATAAGCATGTTATGTGAGCGAAGAGCTGAGGGGAAGGTTCAAGTCCTGCCGCAGGAAGAGGCTGCTTCCAAACATCCAGCGCAGATTGGAAATGTTGCACTTGCTCTCTGTGTGTATATGTATGTGTGTACATGCAAGTGTGTGTGTGCATGTGTGTGTATGATTTGTGTATACTGAAAATCCTTTTGTATGATAGTGTGCGGTCCCTGTATGCTCCCTGTGTGCGTGTGTGTGCGCTTCCAAACATCCAGTACAGATTGGGAATGTCGCACTTGCACTGTGTGTGTGTGTGTGTGTTTGTGTGTGTGTGTGTGTGTGTGTGCGTGTGTGCGTGCGTGTGTGTGTGTGTGTGTGTGCGTGCGTGCATGTGTGTGTGTGTGTGTGTGTGCAGTTGTAGAGCCCCGCCTGTTTAGCAAAAATGTGTTTTTGTTTTTGTTGCCTGTTTTGCACGTGATTTTGGCATTAATACGTGTCACATATCAGTTTGCAAACAATGTAAAAAAAATAATAATGATAAAGCCGCATAAAACATGGTCTCTTTTTTGCTTTCTTGAGTGAGGCAGCTCTAAAATGCAGCTGTTTCAGCCTGGCTCAGGGCTTTCTGTGGTGGTGGCGGCAGCCAGCAGAAAATACGGAGCGTAGGGTTGGTAATGTTCTCTAGTTTCATCCTGATTGGCTCAGTGCTCTATTCTCATGGGGAACCTACATCAACACAAAATCTACAGGGAGAGCTTGAAAATTCAAGTCCCTTGGCTGCTGCCATAGAGTTACATTAGAAGTGTCCATCCATGAAGGCTCAAGGTCATTGGCCACAGATAAAATGATGTCAAATAACATATCTACTGTAGCTTTGATTGGACTGATCATGTCAACAAGCTAGCAGTCATCATCATGAATCAAGTCGACAATCTACTGGCAAATCCTTTTCAATCCTTGTCATATGAAAATAAATTATGAAGAGACATTATAGATAGAATGTATCGGTGCTCATCGGCCATTGGACATAAACATTACACAACAAGTTGGAAATATCAAATTCAACAATGAGTGGTTTGGAAGGAATCAGTGGCTAACTGCAAGCGTTGCAAAGAAATCACTGGCCTGCTATTCAGTGGAGTGGGTGTGTGGTCTGGGTTTAAGGGTCTCTTTTCCAAGCTTAAAGGATAAACATTCAACATTGGCCATGCTGTCAATCCAGCATGACTTCTGCCACATTCAAAACAACTTAAAACTTAGAACTGGAAAATTTGCGACTTCAGTGAGTTCAAGATAACAGGGAACTCAGAAGAAAATGAGCTCCGACTGGGGAAATAAGATTTGAACGGTTATCCAACTCGGAATTCTAAGTTGGGAACTTGGGCCTCTTTCTAGAGCTTCGACCTGAAGATCACTGACATCATGATTCAACATTGTTTCTTTCAGAGTTCCCAGTTGTCTTGAAAACACCTGAAATTTCAGAGAATTTCAGACTTTGATGACAAGGTTTGATGACAAAATTCAAGCCACCTTCCTGTTCAAGTGAGCACAGCACAACAAGGTGAGTCCAAAAATGTATTGTATGCTGCTGCATAAATTATGTAATATGCCAGAAAGATATGTATACTGTAGTTAAGAAAGTAATACTAAGTGGATGATGTGTAGTAAGCTGTTAGCTGTTGGTGGTGCAAATGTAGCCTGTAGCCTGTTTTAGAGAGATGTCAACATCGAATTTTGTAAGAGCATTCATTATCTGCTTATATGCCCCCTAGATTTGTCCTATGGTTCTGACTTGGTGTACAGGGAGAACACTGTAAGAATGGCCCATGTTCTGAATTCTGGCACTGTACATTTCAAAAGTGCTGAACAAACGGTTATATTGACAACATCCGTCTAGCTTGTTCATTAATGTCTTTATCAAAATTACAGATGGACTCTTATCCACTCGTCGTCCCCTTATGACATAGTTTGTACATCTCAATTGTTAGTAGAAACCACATTTGTTTAAGCAAGTCAGCCATATCAGCTTTTTTTTTAAAGGCAGTAAATGAGGCAGAAAAACGGAATTGTTTCACTGCCAGACAATGCCATATAGCCAGGTATAGCGATGTTAAGGATTCACTCCATAGTGCTGAAAAGAAAGCTCTGCTGTTGGGACAGTTTTATGTAGGCACTAACAGTTTGTGGGCACCATTTGTCACCGTTATGGTGCAATTCATGTATTGCTTAGTGTTGTGTTGTGTAGTGGCTTTGCTGGCTAGCAAGTCTTACCCACCAATATTTACATGTTAAAATTGCCACTGTGTGTGTGTGTGTGTGTGTGCGTGTGTGTGTGTGCTGTTTTGTATTGCCATTCAACAGTGGAAATTTAACAGAATCAGCTCATTTCTGATGATCATGACAAGGTCATTTTACCAAGCTACATTATCCCACTTCACCCCTTCTTTTTCTCTGAGAGTCAATAAAGAATAAGGACATAGGAGTTCCCCCTTGACCAGGGTCCCTGATCCATTAAAATAATACATAACATTCCAATAAAACGCACGCACACACACACACACACACACACACACACACACACACACACACACACACACACACACACACACACACACACACACACACACACACACACACACAATGCCTTTCTCTCTTTCCATCTTTCACAGACATGCAGTACACTCTCGCTCTTTCTCTCCCTCTTTCTCACCGACACACACTTCCTGTATATGGGACAGCGCCAGCAGCTTGCGTAGTTAGGAGTGGTGCCAACAAGGTGTTCCAGTAGTAGTGACGGTGGTGGAAACTCAGCCTGGCATACACACACCAGAGGGTTCCGCTCTCATTGGGAAAAAAGGAAAAGGATCCACAAAACAAGCATGGGTCTTATCGTCAGCATTTGTGTAAGAGGAGAGAGGTGTGGATGTTTCAAGTCCTGTGAGTGTGTGTTTGTGTGTGTGTGTGTGTTGTTTGTATTGCCATTCAACTGTGGGAATTGAACAGAATTAGCAGATTTCTGATGATAAGGTCCTTTTACCCAGCTGCATTATCCCTACTTCACCCCTGCTTTGTCTGGGGGTTGCACATACCTGAGTGACATGGCAGATGGTTGTCATAGCTACATGACCTGACATGATATCAGGGCTTTGTTTTTCAAAGTAGTCAATGAATGTGACCCAAATGTCCCCCTATTCCCTATTTAGTGCACCTCCCTGGTCAAAAGTAGTGCACTACATAGGAAATAGGGTGCAATTGACACAGGCAAAAAGTCAAAAAGAATCAAAATAGACGAGTTCCCCGTTGACCAGGGTATGAACTATGTGATGGGGTCCCTGATCCATACAAATAATAAATAACATTCCATTAACATGCACACACACACGCACAAACAGACACAAACACAGACGCACACAGATTTCTCAATCACTGTATAGTATTAACACAACAAAACATGTTTGAAGTCAAATATTAGCTCCTGTCTGATGCCAGAAAAAAAATTCTAACGATAATTTGACCTATGCACTAACAAGGATTTTCAGCATCAGCAGCTTGACTACTGCTAGAGACCTGTAGCTTTATTGATCTACTGTAACTCAGCAACAGATGTAACCACATTGGATGGGTTGATTTAGGATTCTAACCTTCTCTCAAACAACCTAATACATACTCTTAGAGTAGGTCATGTAAATGTGTTTTTTTCAAGAAAGACACCATCCCATTCCACACATTGAAACATTATGGGGAGGTTTTCCCAGACACAGATTAAGTCTAGTCCTGGACTAATAAGCAAGATGAATGGAAAATCTCCAGCTAAAGTTGTTTCTAGTCCAGGACTACCGCTCCTTAACCCTACATTTGACCTAGCCTAATACATAAGCCTACTCAGATGGGGAATGGACAAGGTAGTTGGCAGCTTTTGAACATATTTTGAAGCTATTCATGTTTTATGTTCCTCTTCTAAACAATGGAGTAACATAACCTTATATTTTGAGTTATGATAGGGTAAGACAGTTGTGCTATGCTCTTGAGATATATATTATAGTATTTAAAGGGTCATTCTTTTATTGCTTCAGCATTAGTGACGTTGGGCACTAATGTTGGGCGATTAGGCCTGGCTCTCAGTCAGCATTCCAATTAATCCCAAAGGTGTTCGATGGGGTTAGGGTCAGGGCTCTCTGCAGGCCAGTCAAGTTCTTCCACACCGATCTCGACAAACCACTTCTGTATAGATGTTTGTGTCCAGCTAACAACATTAGACATTGAACATACAGTGCCTTCAAGAAGTATTCATACCACTTGACTTATTCCACATTTGGTTGTGTTATACTGTATCCTGAATTCAAAATTGATTACATGTTTTTTTTTTATCTCATCCATCTACACACAATACCTCATCATGACAAAGTAAAAACATGTTTTAAGAAATGTTTGCAAATGTATTAAAAATGAAATCAGAAATATCTCCATTTCAATAAGTAACCTTTGGCAGCGATTACAGCTGTGAGTCTTTTTGGAGCTTTGCACACCTGGATTCTTGTAACGTGTACGCTGGGAGTCGGGAAGCAAGTTCAGGGAATGAATCATTTAATAATAAATGAATGAAACATAATACAAAACAAGAAACAGGAACAACGCACAGACATGAAACAGAAACAATAACGCCTGGGGAAGGAACCAATGGGAGTGACATATATAGGGAAGGAACCAATGGGAGTGACATATACAGGGAAGGAACCAATGGGAGTGACAGAAATAGGGAAGGAACCAATGGGAGTGACAGAAATAGGGAAGGAACCAATGGGAGTGACATATATAGGGAAGGAACCAATGGGAGTGACATATACAGGGAAGGAACCAATGGGAGTGACAGAAATAGGGAAGGAACCAATGGGAGTGACATATATAGGGAAGGAACCAATGGGAGTGACATATATAGGGAAGGAACCAATGGGAGTGACATATATAGGGAAGGAACCAATGGGAGTGACAGAAATAGGGAAGGAACCAATGGGAGTGACATATATAGGGAAGGAACCAATGGGAGTGACATATATAGGGAAGGAACCAATGGGAGTGACAGAAATAGGGAAGGAACCAATGGGAGCGACAGAAATAGGGAAGGAACCAATGGGAGTGACAGAAATAGGGAAGGAACCAATGGGAGTGACAGAAATATGGCAGGTAATCAAGGAGGTGATGGAGCCCAGGTGACTGTCTTGAGGCGCTGCTGCGCGTGACGTTGGTGACAGGTGTGTGCAATAATCAGCAGCCTAGTGACCAACAGGCCAGAGAGGGAGCACACGTGACAATTGTAGTATTTTCACATGATTATTTTTAACATTCTTCAAACTCTGGCAAGTTGGTTGTTGATCATTGTTAGACAGCCATTTTCAAGTCTTGCAATAGATTTTCAAGCTGATTTAAGTTCAAACTGTAACAATACCAGTCAGGAACATTGAATGTTGTCTTGGTCTATTGTCCTGCTGAAAGTGAATTTGTCTCCCAATGTCTGTCGGAAAGCAGACTGAACCAGGTTTTCCTTTAGGATTTTGCCTGTGCTTAGCTCTATTATGTTTGGTTTAATCCTACAAATAACTCCCTAGTACTTGCAGATGACAAGCATACCCATATCATGATACAGCCACCACCTTGGTTGAAAATCTGAAGAGCGGTTGTGTTGGATTTGCCCCAAACATAACACTTTGCATTCAGGACATAACATTTTCCAAATTTTTTGCAGTTTTATTTTAGTGCCTTACTGCAAACAGGATGCATGTTTTGACACATTTTTATTCTGTACAGGCTTCCTTCTTTTCACTCTGTCATTTAAGTTAGTATTGTGGAGTAACTACAATTTTGTTGAGCCATCCTAAGTTTTCTTATATTGCATGTCTCCTAGCCATTAAACTGTGACTGTTTTAAAGTCACCATTGGCCTCATGGTGAAATCAATGAGCGGTTTCCTTCCTTTCCGGCAACTGAGTTAGGAAGGTCTATCCAAAGTGTAATTAATAACTTCACCATGCTCAAAGGGATATTCAATAGGTGCCCGTCTTTGTGAGGCATTGGAAAACCTCCCTGGTCTTTGTGGTTGAAGCTTTGTTTTAAATTCATGGCTCAAATGGGGGACCTTACAGATAATTGTATGCGTGGGGGACATAGATTAGGTAGTCATTCAAAAATAATGTTAAACACTATTATTGCACACGGACTGAGTCCATGCAACTCATGATGTGACTTGGTAGCCTTTATCCAGCAGTAAAACGACCTAGTGACCTCATGGGTGGAATGTTATTAATATTTGTAATAATTTCATAATTAATAAAGATACAAATAAAAATAAACTGACAATCCAGTGTTTCTATGTCAAACAATTTTGCTATATTTGAGTCTTCTGTGATGTATATGAAGTATAATATTGGTATGCAAACTCAAAATGGAATACATATATCTGACATGGTACAAGTGTCTTCCTTTTTGTAACCCAGTAACCATGTGTGTGAGGTGTAAACTTTTGTTTCAAAGTAGATTTGTTTAAGACTACCAAGAAACACTGTCGTAAAAGGTTAAACACATTTTTGTACTTATTTTGCCATAACGAAGGGGTTGAATGCTTACTGACGCAAGACATTTCAGCTTTTCATTTTGTATTCACTTTTAAGCATTTCTAAAAGCAGAATTCCACTTTGACATTATGGAGTGTTGTGTGTAAATTCAAGGTGTAACACGACAAAATGTGGAAAAAGTCAAGGGGTGTGAATACTTTCTGAAGACACTGTAGGTCTAGATCAGGCATCTTGCAATTGGTTCACAAACTATCTAACGGACAGGACACAATCAATCAAATGTATTTATGAAGCCCTTTTTACATTTGCCGATGTCACAAAATGTTATACAGAAACCCAGCTCAAAACCACAAACAGCAAGCAATGCAGATGTAGAAGCACGGTGGCTAGGAAAAACTCCCTAGAAAGGCAGGAACCTAGGAAGAAACTTAGAGAGGAACCAGGCTCTGAGGGGTGGCCAGTCCTCTTTTGGCTGAGATTATATCAGTACATGGTCAAGATGGTCAAACGTTCATAGACAACCAGCAGGGTCAAATAATAATAATCACGGTGGTTGTAGAGGGTGCAACAGGTCAGCACCTCAGGAGTAAATGTTAGTTGGATTTTCATAGCCGATCATTCAGAGTTAGAGACAGCAAGTGCGGTAGAGAGAGAGTCGAAAACAGCAGGCCCGGGACTAGGTAGCACGTCCAGTGAACAGGTCAGGGTTCCATAACCACAGGCAGAACAGTTGAAACTGGAGCAGCGGCACAACTAGGTGGACTGGGGACAGCAAGGAGTCTTCAGGCCAGGGTTTTCCTGAGGCATGGCCCTAGGGCTCAGGTTCTCAGAGAGGAGAGAAAGAGAGAGAGAGAGAAAGAGATAGAGAGAGAATTAGAGGGAGCACACTTAAATTCACACAGGACACCGGATAAGACAGGAGTAACACTCCAAATATAATAGACTGATCCTTGCCCCCCGACACATAAACTATTGCAGCATTATCACTGGAGGCTGAGACTTGAGGGGTCGGGAGACACTGTGGCCCTGTCCAATGACAGTTTGGACAGGGCCAAACAGGCAACAACCCCACCCACTTTTCCAAAGCACAGCCCCCACACCACTATAGGGATATCTTCAAACTACCAACTTAATACCCTGAGACAAGGCCGAGTATGGCCCACGAAGATCTCCCCCACGGCATGAACCCGAGGTGGGGCGCCAACCCGGACAGGAAGATCACATCAATGACTCAACCCACTCAAGTGACGCACTCCTCCTAGGGATGGCATGCAAGAGCACCAGTAAGCCAGTGACTCAGCCTCCGAAATAGGGTTAGAGGGAGAGAAACTCAGTGGAGAGAGGGGAACCGGCCAGGCAGAGACAGCAAGGGCAGTTTGTCTCGCCAGTGCCTTTCTGTTCACCTTCACACCCCTGGGCCAGACTACACTCAATCATACTACCTACTGAAGAGATTAGTCTTCAATGAAGACTTAAAGGTTGAGACTGAGTTTGCCGCCATCCACTTCCTTATGTCTGAAACACAGGCTTCCAGGGAGGGCAATTTTGGGTCTTCACCATGTTTAATCGAAATGTATGGCTGTGTATCATCCGCATAGCAGTGGAAGTTAATGTTATGTTTCCCGAATGACATCACCAAGAGGTAAAATATATAGTGAAAACAATAGTGGTCCTAAAACAGAACCTTGAGGAACACCAACATTTACAGTTGATTTGTCAGGACAAACTGATATCTTCTGACAGATAAGATCCAAAACAGGCCAGAAGTTTTTTGTGTAGAACATTTTGGGTTTCCAATCTCTCCAAAAGAATGTGGTTATCGATGGTATCAAAAGTAGTACTAAGGTCTAGGAGCACAAGGACAGATGCAGACTCTTAGTGTGACACCATTAAAAGGTTATTTACCACCTTCACGAGTGCAGTCTCAATGCAATGTTTGCTTACTTACCGTATCAAATCTAGTTTCCTCAATATTAAAAACTGTGCTCCACAGGGGTCTATTTTGGGCTCTTTTCTCTTCACTATTTTTTATAAATAACATTGGTCTGTTAAAACCTGAAGCATTTATCTCTACGTGGATGATACAGTTATTTACTCCTGTGCCCCCTCAGTACAGCAGGCCATTCTTGACCTTCAGCATGATTTTGACTTAATTCCCCAAAATGCTTACTGCGTATTTTCACATTGAAGACAGACCAAATTGAGCAAGTTCCCCGTTATAAGTCCTTGGGTATTTGGATTGATGATAAACTCTCTTTTAAAACATACACTAAAAACGCGACGTAAAAGCTGAGAATTAAGATTGTTTTTTATTATTGAAATAAATCCTGCCTCACTTTGGAAAGTAGAAGGAAGATTGTTCAAGCAATGCTTCTCTCTGTACATGATTATGGTTATTTAATCTACATGCGTGCGACAGCCTCTGTTTTAAAACCTTTAGAAAATTCAGCACTGCGTTGAATCACCAGGGACAATTTTCGTGCACATTACTGCATTTTGTATAGTTCTGTTGGTTGGGAGACTCTGACTACCAGAAGGGCCCAGCATTGGCTACTTTGTGTATATGAAGTGGTTCTTCAGAGACTCCCCCACTACCTCCGCTCACGTATTAATTGGAGATCCAGCAATTTTCAGACCCGCTCTCTGGACTGGCTGGTTCTGGAATTTGTGCAGGTCTCCACTGAGCTGTAGGGAAAAATATTTGAGTTTTTATGCCCCCAGCTCAGGGAATAGACTTCAGGCCACCTCGAAATTAGACTCGCCGGTCTCCATTGGACAGTTTAGATCGAGTTTAAGGGAGGTCATATGTGAGAGTTGTGTTTGTTTTGATTAATCTTGTTGTTTTTATTGTATTGTATTTATATTATTATCTTACATTATGTGTATTCAATTGTGTATGCTCACGCCCCCTTGTAAATGAGACCCTGGTTTTCCCTGTATAAAAAAAAGGAAGACAACTGATTTAAATATTTTATTAATCAAATGTTTTCTTTTGGGTGTTGAAGATATTAAGTAATACCTCTCACATTACACATTTAATAAGGACAGAATTTGCTTTCCAAACTGTACGTTTTTTGCAGAATTGTATTTTGAAATTTGCGAAAGGAAAACTGACAGCCGCTACCAACCACAGACATATAATCCATAAATGGCAACTCTCATTCGAGGACAGACTGGCAGCCATTGCTAGTGTACCCATGAGTTTAACAGTCAAATTACCAGGGTTAGAGGTTACAAAACCGCTAACCCTGGTTATATGTCCCCAATTCCCCAGTCTATGGCCACAAGGCAGCAAGCTGTACCTCAGATAGAAGGAGAGACAGGAGTGATAAGCACACCAAAGACTGCATTAACTATAAATAATAAGATAAAGATTGCATTTTTAAAAGCCTATTTCAACTTTGCTTTCATTTAGATTTCGTCACAAATGAGCATGTGGCACTGGCACATGGTTTGATGTGTTAGCATTGTCTCAATGAAGAGTTTTCAGTTTTACTAGCCATGTGCGACATACAAACTCAGTTACAAGCCTGCTGCAGTTAGCGGTAGGCCTGCAAGCAATATCCACCGTCATAGTACGGATAAAGTCTTCATTAAAGCTTCAGTTGGTCTAGCTTGTTTCATAGTATACCACTCTGGCGACACACTCAGTGAGACACACACTATGACACACACACTAACCACCATTCCCTTGTATATCTGTCTGTTAGCCAAACGGCTTGGATGCTAGTGAGATGTTCAACTAGGAGACGTACGGAATCAACTCCTACTTTGGCTTCCACTCCATGAACATGTGAGTATCCTCCCCTTTGCTCCTCAAATAAATTCCCATTCTGGCCCTCAAACTGTCATGGCCACCTAATCATCCCCAGCTTACAATTGGCTCATTCATCCTCCTCCTCTCCTCTGTAACTATTCCCCAGGTCATTGCTGAAAATGAGAATGTGTTCTCAGTCAACTTACCTGGTAAAATAACGGTAAAATAAAATAAATAAATAAAATAAATGTCTCAATGGATCCTCACTGTCTTTTTTAGAAGGTTTAGTAATGCATTATTTGCCTCGACAATCACCCAATATCCAACCAGAATACCTGTATTTATACTGGCATACCTTACTGATAAGACCATGTACATTTTCTCTCCTTCCCATTTATCCCTCTCTCCCCCTTCAGTGTTCCTCTGGAGAGGCTTGCTTAGGATGAACGAGACCAAGGGCAACACCCCTTTACCCCCACCTCGTCTCACTAAAGAACGATGAAGGCAAAAGCACCCATTTGTCATACTTGAGTAAATGTAAAGATACCTAAATAGAAAATGACTCAGTAAAAGTGAATGTCACCCAGTAAAATACTACTTGAGTAAAAGTCTAAATGCTTTTGGTTTTAAATATACTTAAATATCAAAAGAAAGTGTAATTGCTCAAATATACTTAAGTATCGAAAGTAAAAGTATAAATGATTTCACCTTATTTTAAGCAAATCAGAAGGCACTATTTTCTTGTTTATTTGTGTTTAGTGATTCCGACAGAGGCAATAGGGATGAATTGGATCATTTTCTGTCCTGCTAAGCATTTGAAAAATACTTTTGGGTGTCAACGAAAATGTATGGGACTAAAAAGTACATATTTTCTTCAGGAATGTAGGAGTAAAAGTGAAAGTTGTCCAAAATATAAATAGTAAAGTAAAGTACAGATACTCCAAAAATGTACTTAAGTAATACTTTAAAGTATTTTTACTTTAAGTACTTCACACCACTGCAAGTACAGTACCATGGTCTAAGAGAGAGAAGAGACATGAATGAGTAGTGCAGAGGGCAGGTGGATCTTGAGGAGAGGAATCACATACATACAATAATACATGATCACATACAAGTGTGTAGAAGAGTTAAGAACGTACTGTCAGCTCACTCCACAGCCAGCTTGAAATGTTGTGGATGGAGGCATCCAATTGACACCTTTTGTGTGGCTCAAACCGTTGGCACATTGTCAAGGAGGACAGTCACGTGTGCTTTGTGAGCAGTTGATCACTGTTTTTTTTGCCCAGTGTGGTACAGGGACAGTGGAGGAAGATTATGACTACAGTCCAAACATGTTATTTGTATCCCCTCAGCCCTTGCGCTAGCCACTGTCCCTCTGGGGAATCCCCATCGATAATTACATCAAGAACACCATTCTTGGATATTCAAACAGAAGGCAATTCTGATATGTAATCTCTCTCTGTCATTTGAGTACCACTGTTGACAATTTAGCGGAAATTGTTAAACGTCTTAAAAAAGAATCCCTATGGGAGAATGCAACATTTCTATCCATCCTTCCAGCAAGAAAACTAGCGAGGGCATCAAGACACCATCTGCTGACAATTTAGGGAATTTTGTTGTGAACCGGTGTGCCAAACTTGGTTCCGTAATATGGAGTATTGAAGGAGAAATGATGAGGAGAATAATTCACTTTAACATGCATTGCTGGCTCAAAATCCAATATAGACGTGACTATCGTCCCATCTATTGATAGACCGACCTTACCTTGATTATTACTGTGTGTGTGTGTGTGTGTGTGTGTGTGTGTGTGTGTGTGTGTGTGTGTGTGTGTGTGTTTGTGTGTGTGTGTGTGTGTGTGTGTGTGTGTGTGTGTGTGTGTGTGTGTGTGTGTGTGTGTGTGTGTGTGTGTGTGTGTGTGTGTGTGTGTGTGTTTACCACCTGCCGAGCTGATAAGATCAAAAGGCCCTGCTCGGAATCCCGAGATAAACACTCCCAGCTTGGAAAGCTAAAACAAACATTAGGAACGTTGAGATTAAAAACAAGAAGCTTGCCCTTCAGAATCACAGCCCATGAATACATCCCAAATGGACCCTATTTCCTAAATAGTGCACTACTTTTAGCCAGGTCCTTTATGCACTACATAGGGAATAGAGTGCCGTTTGGGACATAGACCATGTTTATTACAGTATATAGACCATAGGAGCAACCTGTTATTAACAAACACAGTGGGAGTCAGACTATAGCCATTGGGTATAATAAAGCATAAAACCGGCAGCGGATCAGATCAGGAGATAGAGTAGGTACGTAGTCAGGGTTAATGATCCTTTACTGCTGCTTACCCAATGACCCTGTGTGTGTGACGTGACATCCCCTACTGTAAACGCTGCAGGAATCTGGACACTGGGAGCGTAGGAGGGATAGAGGGAGGGAGGGAGGGGAGAAAACAACAAGTCTATTGCCCAAGAGTGTGTGTACGTGTTCGTGTTGATGACCTTGTTCCCATGTTCGTGTGTGTGCCCAATGTGGCTGTGGGTGTGTGTTATAGAGAGAGAGAAAGAGAGAAAGAGAGACAGAGAGACAGAGAGATAGAGTTAGAGGATTCAACTTTACATGTTGTGTAACGTGAGAGAGAGATGCAGTTTAAGAAACCACCCTCTTCAAAATATACAGTCGGAAGTTTACAAACACCTTAGCCAAACTTTTTTCACAATTCCTGACTTTTAATCCGAGTAAAAATTCCCTATTTTAGGTCACTTAGGATCACCACTTCATTTTAAGAATGGGAAATGTCAGAATAATAGTACAGAAAATTATTTATTTCAGCTTTTATTTCTTTCATCACATTCCCAGTGGGTCAGAAGTTTACATACACTCAATTAGTATTCGGTAGCATTCTCTTTAAACTGTTTAACTTAGGCCGAACGTTATGGGAAGCCTTCCACAAGCTTCACGCAATAAGTTGGGTGAATTTTGGCCAATTCCTCCTGACAGAGCTGGTGTAACTGAGTCAGGTTTGTAGGCCTCCTTGCTCGCACATGCTTTTTCAGTTCTGCCCACAAATTTTCTAAAGGATTAAGGTCAGGGCTTTGTGATGGCCACTCCAATACCTTGACTGTGTTCTCCTTAAGCCATTTTGCCACAACTTTGGAAGTATGCTTGGGGTAATTTGCGAAGCTTTAATTTCCTGACTGATGTCTTGAGATGTTGCTTCAATATGTCCACTTAATTTACCCTCCTCATGATGCCATCTATTTTGTGAAGTGCACCAGTCCCTCCTGCAGCAAAGCACCCCCACAACATGATGCTGCCACCCCCGTTCTTCATGGTCAGGATGGTGTTCTTCGGCTTGGAAGCATCCCCCTTCTTCCTCCAAACATAACGATGGTCATTATGGCCAAACAGTTCTATTTTTGTTTCATCAGACCAGAGGACATTTCTCCAAAAAGTACGATCTTTGTCCCAATGTGCAGTTTCAAACCGAAGTCGGGCTATTTTATGGCGGTTTTGGAGCAGTGGCTTATGGCTTGCTGAGCAGCCTTTCAGGATACGTCAATATAGGACTCGTTTTACTGTGGATATAGATACTTTTGTACCTGTTTCCTCCAGCATCTTCACACAGTCCTTTGCTGTTGTTCTGGGATGGATTTGCACTTTTCGCACCAAAATACGCTCATCTCTAGGGGACAGAACGCGTCTCCTTCCTGAGTGGTATGACGGCTGTTTGGTCCCATGGTGTTTATACTTGCGTACTATTGTTTGTACATATGAATGTGGTACCTTCAGGCGTCTGGAAATTGCTCCCAAGTATGAACCAGACTTGTGGAGGTCTACATTTTCTTTCTGAGGTCTTGGCTGATTTCTTTTGATTTTCCCATGATGTCAAGCAAAGATTCACTGAGTTTGAAGGTAGGCCTTGAACTACATCCACAGGTACACCTCCAATTGACTCAAATTTGGTCAAATAGCCTATCAGAAGCTTCTAAAGCCATGACATCCTTTTCTAGAATTTTCCAAGCTGTTTAAAGGCACAGTCAACTTAGTGTATGTAAACTTCTGACCCACTGGAACTGTGATACAGTGAATTATAAGGGAAATAATCTGTCTGTAAACAACTTATTGGAAAAATGACTTGTATC
Organism: Oncorhynchus kisutch; assembly: GCF_002021735.2. Lineage (NCBI taxonomy): Eukaryota > Metazoa > Chordata > Actinopteri > Salmoniformes > Salmonidae > Oncorhynchus > Oncorhynchus kisutch. Next base: position 18,013,057 of record NC_034186.2, on the reverse strand, counting down.
GTGCACAAAGTAGATGTCCTAATCGACTTGCCAAAACTATAGTTTGTTAACAAGAGATTTGTGGAGTGGTTGAAAAATTTGTTTTAATGACTCCAACCTAAGCCTATGTAAACTTCTGACTATAATAGTCTGCAGCACCCGGTCTCACCCTTCTAGAATCTGAAGTCGAATGCCTACTGTTTGCTGATGATCTGGTGCTTCTGTCACCAACTAAGGAGGGCCTACAGCAGCATCTAGATCTTCTGAACATATTCCATCAGACCTGGGCCCTGAAAATAAATCTCAGTAAGACAAAAAGAATTGTGTTCCAAAAAAGTTCCAGTCACCAGGTCCACAAATACAAATTCCATCTTGACACCGTTGCCCAAGATCACACAAAAACTATACGTTCTAAACATAAGCGTCACAGGTAACTTCCACAAAGCTGTGAACGAAGCTGGATCTGGCAAAAATTACTTGAATTGGTTATAGAACCCATTGCCCTTCATGGTTGTAAGGTCTGTGGTCCGCTCATCAACCAGGAATTCACAAAATGGGACAAACACCAAATTGAGACTGCATGCAGAATTCTGTACAACGTAAAACACCAAATAATGCATGCATAGTGGAATTAGGCTGATACCTGCTTATTATCAAAATCCAGAAATGAGCTCTTAAATTCTACAATCATCAAAAAGGAAGTGATTCCCAAACCTTCCATAACAAAGCCATCACCTTCAGAGAGATGAACCTGGAGAAGAGTCCACTAAACAATCTGCTCCTGGGGCTCTGTTCACAAACACAAGCAAACCCCACAGAGCGGCAGGACAACAAGACAATTAGACCCAAACAAATAATGAGAAAACAAAAAGATAATTACTTGACACATTGGAAAGAATTAACAAAAAAACAGAGCAAACTAGAATGCTATTTGGCCCTAAACAGAGAGTACACAGTGGCAGAATATATAAATATAATATAATATACACAGTGACCTGACATAAACTGAAGGAAAGCTTTGTGTAAGGTGTGCTTAACTGGTGGCAGAGAAGTCAGACGCAGGAGAGCAGAACTGGGTAATAATCAGAGCAGTTTAATATACCAAACCACCGGCATCCAGAATAACAACATATGGGTACAAAACCCGTTGCGCAACAGACACCAATGTGCACAAGCACTTACAACAAACAATTCCGCACAAAGACATGAGGGGAACAGAGGGTTAAATACACAACACTTAATGAGGGAATGAAAACCAGGTGTGTGGGAAAACAAGACAAAACAAATTAAAAAAGGATTGTCGATAGCTAGAAGACCGGTGACATAGACCGCCGAACACCGCCCAAAAAAGGAGAGGAACCAACTTCGGTAGAAGTCATGACACTATGACTTTGTACAGACTCAGTGAGCATAGCCTTGCTATTGAGAAAGACCGCCAAAAGCAGACCTGGCTCTCAAGAGAAGACAGGCAATGTGCACACTGCCCACAAAATTAGATGGAAACTGAGCTGCACTTCCTAACCTCCTGCCAAATGTAAAACTATATTACACAGATCGAAAATGAATTTTAAAACAGCACAATTTTGATAAACTCCCATAAAAACATGTTTCAAGCAGACAACCATAGTCCCTGTGCCCAAGAACACTAAGGTAACCTGCCTAAATGACTACTGACCCGTAGCACTCACGTCTGTAGCCATGAAGTGCTTTGAAATGCTGGTCATGGCTCACATCAACACCATTATCCAAGAAACCCTAGACCCACTCCAATTTGCATACCTGCAAAACAGATCCACAGATGATGCAATCTCTATTGCACTCCACACTGCCCTTTCACACCTGGACAAAAGGAACACCTATATGAGAATGCTATTAATTGACTACAGCTCAGTGTTCAACACCATAGTGTCATCAAAGCTCATCACTAAGCTAAGGACCCGGGGACTAAACACCTCCCTCTGCAACTGGATCCTGGACTTCCTAACGGGCCACCCACAGGTGGTAAGGGTAGGTAACAACACATCCGCCACACTGATCCTCACCATGGGGGCCCCTCAGGGGTGCATGCTCAGTCCCCTCCTGTACTCCCTGTTCACCCATGACTGCACAGCCAGGCACAACTCCTACACCATCAGTAAGTTTGCCAATGACACAACAGTGGTAGGCCTGATCACCGACAATAACGAGACAGCCTTTAGGGAGGTCAGAGACCTGACCATGTTGTGCAAGGACAACAACCTCTCCCTCAAAGTGATCAAGACAAAGGAGATGAGTGTGGACTACAGGAAAAGGAGGACTGAGCACACTCCCATTCTCATCGACGGGGCTGTAGTGGAGCAGGTTGAGAGCTTCAAGTTCCTTGGTGTCCAAATCATCAGCAAACTAACATGATCCAAGCACACCAAGACATTCCCCCTCAGGAGACTGAAAAGATTTGGCTTTGGTCCTCAGATCCTCAAAAGGTTCTACAGCTGCACCATCGAGAGCATCCTAACGGGTTGCATCACTGCCTGGTATGGCAACTGCTCGGCCTCTGACCGCAAGGCACTACAGAGGGTAGTGCGTACGGCCCAGTACATCACCGGGGTTAAGCTTCCTGCCATCCAGGAGCTCTATACAAGGTGGTGTCAGAGGAAGGCCCTAAAAATTGTCAAAGACTCCAACCACCCTAGTCATAGACTGTTCTCTCTGCTACCGCATGGCAAGCGGCACCGGAGCGCCAGGTCTAGGTCCAAGAGGCTTCTAAACAGCTTCTACCCAAAAGCCATAAGACTTCTGAACATCTAATCAAATGGCTACCCAGGCTATTTGCACTGGGTACCCCCACTACGCTGCTGCTACTCTCTGTTATTATCTATGCATAGTCACTTTAATAACTCTACCTACATGTACATATTACCTCAATTACCTCGACTAACCGGTGCCCCAGCACATTGACTCTGTACCTGTACCCCCTGTTTGTAGCCTCACTGTTGTTATCTTACTGCTATTCTATTATTATTTCTTACTTTTATTTCTTACTTTTTTGTATTTCTTAAATCTGCATTGTTGGTTAAGGGCTTGTAAGTAAACATTTCACAATAAGGTCTACTACACCTGTTGTATTTGGAGCATGTGATAAATACTATTTGATTTGATTTTATCTACTGGGTAAAATACCACAGTGTGCCATCACATATTTTTTTTTTCACCAGGTAAGCTAGTTGAGAACAAATTCTCATTTACAACTGCGACCTGGCAAAGATAAAGCAAAGCAGTGTGCCACAAACAGCAACAAAGAGTTACACATGGAATAAACAAACATACAGTCAATAATACACTAGAAAAAGTATATATACAGTGTGTGCAAAGGAGGTAGGATAAGGGAGGTAAGGCAATAAATAGGCCATAGTGGCGAAATAATTACAATATAGCAATGAAACACTGGAGTGAACAATGTGCAGAAGATGAATGTGCAAGTATAGATACTGGGGTGCAAAGGAGCAAAATAAATCAAATTAATAACAGTATGGGAATGAGGTAGTTGGATGGGCTATTTACAGATGGGCTATGTACAGGTGCAGTGATCTGTGAGCTGCTCTGACAGCTGGTGCTTAAAGTTATTGAGGGAGATATGAGTCTCCAGCTTCAGCTTTTGCAGTTCGTTCCAATCATTGCCAGCAGAGAACTGGAAGGAAAGGGAGCCAAAGGAGAAATTGGTTTTGGGGGCGACCAGTGAGTTATACCTGCTGGAGTGCATGCTACGGGTGGGTGCTGCTATAGTGACCCGTGAGCTTAGATAAGGCGGGGATTTACCTAGCAAAGACTTATGGATGACCTGGAGCTAGTGGGTTTGGCGACGAATTTGAAGCAAGGGCCAGCCAACGAGAGCATACAGGTAGCAGTGGTGGGTAGTATATGGGGCTTTGGTGACAAAACGGATGGCACTGTGATAGACTGCATCCAATTTGCTGAGTAGAGTGTTGGAGGCTATTTTGTAAATGACATCGCCGAAGTCAAGGATCGGTAGGATAGTCAGTTTTATGAGGGTATGTTTGGCAGCATGAGTGAAGGATGCGAAATAGAAAGCCGATTCTAGATGTAATTTTGGATTAGAGATGCTTAATGTGACTCTGGAAGGAGAGTTTACAGTGTAACCAGACACCCAGGTATTTGTAGTTGTCCACATATTCTAAGTCAGAATTGTCCAGAGTAGTGATTCTGGACCGGCGGGTGGGTGTGGGCAGTGATCGGTTGAAAAGCATGCATTTATTTTTACTTGCATTTAAGAGCAGTTGGAGGCCACGGAAGGAGAGTTGTATGGCATTGAAGCTCATCTGGAGGTTAGTTAACACAGTTTCCAAAGAAAGGCCAGAAGTATACATAATGGTGTCGTCATCAAGATGTGTGCCCTGTTGCCACACGAAAAGGGCAACCAGTAATGAACAAACAACATTGTAAATATAACCCATATTCATGTTTATTTATTTTCCCTTTTGTAACTATTTGCACATTGTTACCACACTGTAAATATACATAACATGACATCTGAAATGTCTTTATTATTTTAGAACTTCTGTGAGGGTAATGTTTACTGTTATTTTTATTGTTTATTTCACTTTTGTTTATTATTTACTTGCACTTGCTTTGGCGATGTAAACATATGTTTCCCATGTCCCGCGACAGAGACAGAGAGAGAGAGCAACAGAGACAGAGAGAGAGAGCGACAGAGACAGAGAGAGAGAGCAACAGAGACAGAGAGAGAGAGCGACAGAGACAGAGAGAGACACACACAGAGAGAGAGAGCGACAGAGAGAGAGAGACACACAGAGAGAGAGACAGAGAGAGCGACAGAGACAGAGAGAGAGAGCGACAGAGACAGAGAGAGACACACACAGAGAGAGAGAGAGAGCGACAGAGAGAGAGAGAGACACACAGAGAGAGAGAGCGACAGAGACAGAGAGAGAGAGCGACAGAGACAGAGAGAGAGAGCAACAGAGACAGAGAGAGAGAGCGACAGACAGAGAGAGAGAGCGACAGACAGAGAGCGAGAGCGACAGAGACAGAGAGAGAGACACACACACAGAGAGAGAGCGACAGAGAGAGAGGAGAGAGACACAGAGAGAGAGAGAGAGAGACACACAGAGAGAGAGAAAGAGACACAGAGAGAGAGACACACACAGAGAGAGAGAGAGAGAGCGACAGAGAGAGAGAGAGACACAGAGAGAGAGAGAGCGACAGAGAGAGAGAGAGACACAGAGAGAGAGAGAGAGAGAGAGCGACAGAGACAGAGAGAGTGCTGCAGAGAGAGAGAGAAAAAGAAAGATACAGAAAAAGAGAGAGAGAGAGAGACACAGAGAGAGAGAGAGAGAGAGAGACACAGAGAGAGAGAGAGAGAGAGAGAGAGAGAGAGAGAGAGAGAGAGACAGAGAGAGAGAGAGAGAGAGAGAGAGAGAGACTAACACACTCACACCGACAAGGTCCAGCTAAACAAATTGGTTTGTGTTGTACCTGAATAATAATTGCACTCATCTGGTGTCTCAGGTCTAAATCAGTCCCTGATTATAGGGTCAGAGTGAAAATAAAGCAGTGGAGCTGGCTTTGAGGTCCAGATTTGAATTTGAGGGGCAATCTTTCTTGTTGCCAACCCAACCTTGAGAATTGCATGTGCAATTTGCGCAACTTGACAACCAATAAATATTTTTTGAGAAACATTTGGCCCTACTTGCCATATCCAACTGTGTCAATTTCTCCAAGTGTACAGTACTGTATTTTTGAACAGGAAGAAACAAGTCTGAATCATCAAGACCGAGGCCATTGACCTGTAGAGCAGATTGATTGAATGAGAGGACAATGACGTCCCATGCTAACCCTTTAACCATAGCCTTGGTTGTTTCCCAAATGGCACAATATTATATTCCTTTAATAGTGGACTACTTTTGACAGGATCCCTAAAGGCCCTGCACTATATAGGGAATAGGGTGCCATTTGGGACAGAACCTCTCCTATTGATCCTCTTTATTGCATTGTTTATACCTGAATCATTGGTCCTGATCTTGTCCACATTCTGATTGTGCCCACATTTTCAGACGTGACTTATGATACTATATGTGTCTCTTATCCGTCCACTTTGTCTTCATTGTGACAGGATTTCTTGTTCAATACCTGTATGTAAATTATTTTATGGATATTCTTTCAATATAGTATACATTTCTTTATTTTAACCAATGAGAGTCTAAGCCCTGTCTAAGCAGGGTTCTACTAAGCTATATGTAATTGTTTTAAGAAGGTCATACCAAGGATAATTTCGCTCTTTGATTTTGAAATCTAAATTTGATTAATTGTTCAGTAGTCTTATGGCTTGGGGTAGAAGCTCTTTTAACTTAAGAAGCCTTTTGGAACTAGACTTGGTGCTCCTGTACCGCTTGCCGTGCGGTAGTAGAGAGAACAGTCTATGACTTTGGTGACTGGATTCTTTGACAATTTTTGGGGCCTTCCTCTGACACGCCTAGTATATAGGTCCTGGATGGCAGGAAGCTTGGCCCCAGTGATGTACTGGGACGTACGCACTACCCTCTGTAGCATCTTATGGTTGGATGCCGAGCAGTTGCCATACCAGGCGGTGATGCAACCGATCAGGATGCTCTCGATGGTGCAGCTGTAGAACTTTTTGAGGATCTGAGGACCAATGCCAAATCAATTTTCAGCCTCCTGAGGGTGAAATGTGTTGTCGTGCCCTCTTCACGACTGTCTGCTGTGTTTGGACTATGATAGTTTGTTGGTGATGTGGACACCAAGGAACTTGAAACTCTCGACCCGCTCCACTACAGCCCCATCGATGTTAATTGGGGCCTATTCGGCCCTCCTTTTCCTGTAGTCCACGATCAGCTCCTTTTTCTTGCTCACATTGAGGGAGAGGTTGTTGTCCTGGCACCACACTGCCAGGTCTCTGACTTCCTCCCTATAGGCTGTCTTATCGTTGTTGGTGATCAGGCCTACCACTGTTGCATCGTCAGCAAGTCGCAGGTGAACAGGGAGTTCAGGAGGTGACTAAGCACGGACCACTGACGGGCCTGAGTGTTGAGGATCAGCGTGACAGATGTGTTGTTGCCTACCGTTGATTTCTATGTGCAGAACTAAGTGTTTACACAAAGCATAAGTATGCTGGTAAGAATAAATGTTGTTTAGACAGACAGACAGACAGACAGACAGACAGACAGACAGACAGACAGACAGACAGACAGATAGATAACGCAGAACTAAGTGTGTTAACAAAGCATAAGAAGTATGCTACTAACGTTAAAACTATACTAATGCCGTCAAGTCACTGTATCAACTCCGTAATTTAAAATGGATTTCAGATAGAATCCCTTTATGAAATAAACCCTACTTCTTCAGATAGGTTACGCATCTCGTCACGCTCATAGTGAAGCACCCTGAAAACCATGTTGACGGAGGTCTGACAGTAAACTCTCTTTGTTTATTCTAGTCTCTGTGAAGTGTGTCATAGTTGCATAAGGTAAATCTGGAAATAAAATCTACCAAGCCAGTTAATTTCCCCCCTGTGTATTATGTATGTACTAATGAACTTTGGCAAATCTAACATAGTTCCCCTGATTCATTCATGGGATTTGTGTCTAATCAAGTTGGCCAAGATGAGCCTCTAGCCTGGCTTCCTCCTCCTTCCCCTCTCTCTCTCTCTCTCTCTCTCTCTCTCTCTCTCTCTCTCTCTCTCTCTCTCTCTCTCTCTTCCTCTCTATCTCTCTCTCTTATTAAAGCAGCTGCAGCGAAAGGGGGAGCGAGAGCGAAAGAGGGGGGGGGGGGGGGGGAGCACAGCAGCTACACAGAAAGAGGAGGAAATCAAACACAATGGATGCTGGTGCATGGGAGCCTGGATTTCCTTAGTTTCCCACACACAAGTGTACAATCACACACACAAGTGTACATTCACACACACAAGTGTACAATCACACACACAAGTGTACAATCACACACACAAGTGTACAATCACACACACAAGTGTACATTCACACACACAAGTGTACAATCACACACACAAGTGTACAATCACACACACAAGTGTACATTCACACACACAAACACAGTTTTGTACAGCTAACCTTGTGGGGGGACACAATTCAGTCTTATTCAAAATCCTATTTTCCCTAACCCCTAACCCTAAACCTAACCCTAACCTGTATTCTTACCCTAACCCTAACCTTAACCCTAACCCTAACCCTGACCTTAACCAAAAAACCGAACCTTAATCCTAACCATAAACCTTACCCTAGCTCCTAACCCTAACCCTAAAACTAACCCTTGCTCCTAACATAATTTAACCCTAACAATCATTCTATCCTAACCGTAAACCCCCTACAAATAGCATTTGACCTTGTGGGGACTAACAAAATGTCTCCAGTTGGTCAAATCTGAGTTTGTTTACTATTCTTATGGGGACTTCTGGTCCACACACACACACACACACACACACACACACACACACACACACACACACACACACACACACACACACACACACACACACATCCTTGTCACATTTACACATTCAGGTACGTTATCTAACATACAACAAGACAGAGTAGATTAAAGAATAACAATTGTTACAGTAGAGGTTAACAAGCGTTACAGTAGATATTAACATGATTTACAGTAGAGATTAACAAGAGTTACATTTCTGACTAACAAGAGTTACAGTAGAGGTTAACAAGCGTTACAGTAGATATTAACATGATTTACAGTAGAGATTAACAAGAGTTACATTTCTGACTAACAAGAGTTACAGTAGAGGTTAACAAGCGTTACAGTAGATATTAACATGATTTACAGTAGAGATTAACAAGAGTTACATTTCTGACTAACAAGAGTTACAGTAGAGATTAACAAGAGTTACAGTAGATATTAACATGATTTACAGTAGAGATTAACAAGAGTTACATTTCTGACTAACAAGAGTTACAGTAGAGATTTACAAGAGTTACAGTAGAGATTAACAATATTTACAGTAGAGATTAACAAGAGTTACATTTCTGACTAACAAGAGTTACAGTAGAGATTTATAAGAGTTACAGTAGAGATTAACAATATTTACAGTAGAGATTAACAAGAGTTACAGTTCTAACTAACAAGAGTTACAGTAGAGATTAACAAGAGTTACAGTAGAGATTAACAAGAGTTACAGTAGAGATTAACCATATTTACAGTAGAGATTAACAAGAGTTACATTTCTATCTAACAAGAGTTACAGTAGAGATTAACAATATTTACAGTAGAGATTAACAAGAGTTACAGTTCTAACTAACAAGAGTTACAGTAGAGATTAACAAGAGTTACAGTAGAGATTAACAAGAGTTACAGTAGAGATTAACAATATTTACAGTAGAGATTAACAAGAGTTACAGTAGAGATTAACAAGAGTTACAGTAGAGATTAACCATATTTACAGTAGAGATTAACAAGAGTTACAGTTCTATCTAACAAGAGTTACAGTAGAGATTAACAATATTTACAGTAGAGATTAACAAGAGTTACAGTTCTAACTAACAAGAGTTACAGTAGAGATTAACAAGAGTTACAGTAGAGATTAACAAGAGTTACAGTTCTAACTAACACGAGTTACAGTAGAGATTAACAAGAGTTACAGTAGAGATTAACAAGAGTTACAGTAGAGATTAACAAGAGTTACAGTTCTAACTAACAAGATTTACAGTAGAGATTAACAAGAGTTACAGTAGAGATTAACAAGAGTTACAGTAGAGATTATCTAAATGAAAAGAAACACAACAGATCTTGAAAGTGTTCTTAAAGCAATTGTTCACCAAAATTATAAAATGACCCATTGGTTTCCTTACCCTGTAAGCAGTCTATACACAAGGTATGACAGCAATAGATGCTTTGGCTTAGTTTCCCTGGCATTGGCTGGCACTGTTTCCAAATGCTAAACGTTATCATTTGGAAACAGTGCCAGGGAAACTAAACCAAAACATGGATTGCTGTCAAACCTTAGACTGCTTGGAGGGTAAGGAAACCAATTTGTCATTTTATCATTTGTCTGAACTATCCCTTTAAGAAAAACACTTCCAATAATACCCTAGGCCATGTTTCCCGATGGCGATGGAATTTAGGCCTACAAACATTTTAATGATGCGTCTTTTCTACAAAGGCCAAAGATGTAATGTGTTTGCCAAAACAACATGCAGACAGAACAGTCACAAAGTGCTTATTTGAGGCATGTCGATACTGAGGATCGAAAGAAAGACAGTGCTGCTCAACGATCAGCATTCTCTATTCAAATCTAACTTTAATGTTAGAATTATTCCACAATACTGATTATGGATCAGCTCCTGGAAAGGTATTATCACGTCTTTTAATGAAATCATCTCGTTTTTCATTTGCTTGCTGGTAACAATTGCAAAGCCATTGGCAACTTTGTATATCTGGTCAACTTCATTGTGAAGTTATCAGAGATGATTCTATATTTAGTGGAGGTGTTCTGTGTATGAAGTGCTGCGGTAGGGAAAATAACTGTTCTACGAGTGGTCTGAGGCATTCGGAAAAGAACAAGCGTTTTAGGTGCAACTTTAGTAAGGATGGTTTTGGGAAACAGCTCAGAGATTTAACGATGCTCCTACAAAGGTTATAACAATGAATTCAGCCTTAACCTGCTTTTGGGAAACCGGGCCCAGGTTCGTTCTGGACCCAAAACAAAGCACACTCTACCAGCAGTAACCTCCTTCACCGGCCCAACCGCGTGTGACTCTATATCTATTTCAATGTTTCTCTCCCACTGCTCAACGTGCTGTGACCTGCATGTGTGTGTGTGTGTGTGTGTGTGTGTGTGTGTGTGTGTGTGTGACCTGTGCAGCCAGGCTGGTTAATAGGATGGGGATTAACTGATAAAAGGAACCTTGAGAGGGGAGGAGGAGAGAGAAAATAACAACTCTAGGGGCTTAGAGTCATTGAGATCACTCACATCACATTCTTTCTTATGCACTGATTCCCATAGGAGGAGGGTGATGGTTCCATCTCAAATGGCAGCCTATTCCCTATGTGGTGCACCACTGTTGACCAGGGCTCATAGGTATCTATTCTAGTATTTGGAAGCAGATTCGGATCATAGCCTGATCCCAGATCTGTTTGTACAGTCTTGTGTTTATGTGTTAGATCACCTCTGTTTTCTCTTCCTGTTTGTCCTCAGTTACCCTTGCTACTACGTCACCCACAAGGCAAAGTTTAGCTTACCATAAATGGACACATCCTTTACTTACAGGTGTGTATTTGTGTGTGTGGCTGTGTATGTGTGTGACATCAGTCCTCTTCTCTGTAGTAAACACAATCCAGTTGGATAATGTTCAATGCCACCTTAACCTTTGATTGTGATTATGTGACTACAGAGAGAAAGACCCTCAAATATCCTCTTTACAGGGAAGCTACACGAGGGCTTTAGCAAAACAGTAGGATTTCTGTAGACTTTTTTTTAGGTGTGACTTCTTGCCAGTGAGCAGAGCACGAGCCATTTCATCAAGTGTTCTCAGTCACACGTCAGCCACATGTCAGCCACACATTAAATTCTTGAAAAAATAACCAGAGCGTAATTTTATGCCCAGGTTTCATACAAATGAGTGGGTGTGTCTCACGCTCTGCAAAAGTTACGTAGCAGGCCTGTTACCCCAAATCACAAACTGAAGAGGTTGTTCTTCTCTTCTGATCTGACAGCAGAGGTAAGATCTTTCCACAGCCTGTGCTCCAAATGGCACCACATTTCCTATACAGTGCACTACCTTTGTAGGGAATATGGTGCCATTTGGGACGCAGATAAGGCCTGTCATGGAGGGGCAGTGGAGTGTGTTGTTCACATGCTGTGCTTACTGTATATTAATCCCATAGTTTTGTCTCCTTCTCTCTCCATCATCCGGACCTTTCCCTCTACTGATTTCAGGTTTCATCCCAAGTAGCACCCTAATCCCTTTATAGTGGACTACTTTTGATTAGTCCTATGAATACTGGTCAAAAGTGGTGCACTTTATAAGGAATAGGGGGTCATTTGGTACAAGTCCACGTAAGTCAGCGAGGATGTTCTGAGGGGGGCAACACGCGGTTCGAAGGGTGCTAGTTGTAATTTGGCGATGACAGGGGTTTCAGGACCTTACCTTTTTACTGTAGTTGCTGGGAAATGGCTGACAACACAGCTCTTAGCTCCCTCAGTAGATGCCTACTGGAGAACTTATTTGTATTGCTTTTAATCTTTTTAAATGAATTTATCTTATTAACACTTTGTTCTAGCTAGCTATTTGTGTAGGTAGCTATCAAGTAAACGCAACTTTGGAGCTATGGTGTGTGTCCCAATTGGCACACTATTCTATTTATGTTGCCGTCCCAAGGCTCTGGTCAAAAGTAGTGCACTATGTACTGTACTGTGCTTTCAGAAAGTATTCACACCTCTTGTGTCACACCCTGACCACAAAGAGCCTTTTTATTCTCTATTTTGGTTAGGTCGGGTGTGACTAGGGTGGGTAATCTAGGTTGTTTTATTTCTATGTTGGCCTGGTATGGTTCCCAATCAGAGCCAGCTGTTTAGCGTTGTCTTTGATTGGGGATCATATTTAGGCAACCATTTCCCCACTGTTTTTTTGTGGGATCTTGTTTATGTGTAGTTGCCTGTGAGCACTCCATAGCTTCATGTTTCGTTTTTTTTTTTTTTATTGTTTTGTGTATTTCACAAAATAAAAGGTGTGGAACCCATATCACGCTGCGCCTTGGTCCAAATGTTATTTTGACGATCGTGACACCTTGACTTTTTCCGCATTTTATTGTGTTACAGGCTAAACGTAAAATGGACTAAATATTGTATATTTTTTCTCACTGGCCTACACACAATATCCTATAATGTCAAAGTGGAATTATGTTTTTGGAATTTCTTACAAATTAATGAAATATAAAAAGTTGAAATGTCTTGAGTCAATAAGTATTCAACCCTCTTGTTATGGCCTAAATAAGTTCAGGAGTAAAATCATCTTTAACAAGTCACATAATGAGTTGCCTGGACTTACTCTGTGTGCAATAATAATGTTTAACATTCTTTTTGAATGATTACCTCATTTCTGTACCCCACACATACAATTACCTGTTAGGTCCCTCAGTCGAGCAGTGAATTTCAAACAGATTCAACCACAAAGACAAGATAGGTTTTCCAATGCCTCGCAAAGAAGGGCACCTATTGGTCGATGGATTTTAAAAAAGCAGACGTTGAAAATCCTTTTGCTCATGATGAATGTATTAATTACACTTTGGATGGTGTATCAACACACCCAGTCACTACAAAGATACAGGCGTCCTTCCTAACTCAGGTGCCAGAGAGAAAGGAAACCGCTCAGGGATTTCACCATGAGGCCAATGGTGACTTTAAAACAGTTACAGAGTTGAATGGCTGTGATGGGAGAAAACTGAGGATGGATCAACAACATTGTAGTTACTCCACAATAGTAACCTAATTGACAAAGTGAAAATACGGACGCCTGTACAGAATATAAATATTCCCAAACATGCATCCTGTTTGCAACAAGGCACTAAAGTAAAACTGCAAAAAAAATGGGTCCAATCTAATACACCACATTACTGAGTACCACTTTCCATATTTTCAAGCTCAAGTAAAGTGATGGCTGCATCATGTTATGGTTATGCTTGCAATTGTTAAGGACTGGGGAGTTTTTCAAGATAAAAAAAAATTGGGAAAAAATGAGGGAATGCACAGGCAAAATCCATGTTTTCATTATGACATTATGGGTTATTGTGTTTAGATGGATGATAATGACATTTTCCATTAATTTTGAATTCAGGCTGTAGCACAACAAAATGTTAAATAAGTCAAGGAGTACGAATACTTCCTGATGGCACTGTAGGGAATAAGGTACCATTTGGGTCACAGATGGTCTCTGGTGACAAATGATGACATATTGGCCAGGACGGTGCCAAGACGGAACTAATGGACGTATAGTTTATATGTGAAAATTCCAATAGCTCCTAAATTCAATCTCTTGAAAAACTCAAATCAACTACAAATTGTAGAAAATCATATACACATATAGAAAGCATTTAATTCGAAAATTAAAAGTTGTCCCACGTGAAAATATTGTCTCATTTACATTGTGCAATTTATTGACGGTCCCTAACTATCCCCAGAGATAGGCTATCTAAAGTCAAACCAACTTTGCCACGGTCGCACACCAGCCGGCTGAAGCTAATTGGTCAAATAATTTTGCGTAACTCTTCCCAACTGTAAACACACACAAGGGTGTCACATCAAACCACAACCCGAAACCAACTCACGTCTGAATTCAGTCATGGCCACGAGCATTTCTTAATTAACCAAATGTAAAACTAGGCCCAATCAGGAAGTGCAGTCACCCATTAAACCAAGTTTGATGCAATTCTAAACATTTTGTCATAGGGTGGAGAGAAGATTTTGCAGTTTCATAACTCATTTCATGCAATTCTCTCATTTTGCAATGCGGCGGAGAGAAAATATTTCAGTTTTACAGTTAATTTCCTGCAATTCTACACATTTTGCCAAAGGGTCCAGAGAAATATATGCAGTTTTTAAGCAACTTTCATTCAGTTCTACACATTTTGCCCTGAGATGCAGGTCTAAGGCACTGCATCTCAGTGCTAGAGGCGTCATTACAGACACCCTGGTTCGAATCCAGGCTGTATCACAACCGTCCGTGATTGGTAGTCCCATAGGGCAGCGCACAATTGGTCCAACGTTGTCCGGGTTTGGCCGGTGTAGGCCGTCATTGTAAATAAGAATTTGATCTTAACTGACTTGCCTAGTTAAATTAAGGTAAAACTAATACAAATGTTAATATGATATCTGAGTGAGAGTGACTTACAAAATCAAATGGGGCCTCCAGGTCCGTAATCTGACCATTACTGCAAAAAATGTAGATACTAGCTGGCTAGACTAACTTACAAATCTAAAAAATTTTAAGCTGACATGGTGTCACGTCCTGACCTTAGTTCCTTTTTTATCTCTCTATTTTAGTTTGGTCAGGGTGTGAGTTGGGGTGGGCATTCTATGTTTTGTGTTCTATGTTTTCTATTTCTATGTGTTTGGCCTGGTATGGTTCCCAATCAGAGGCAGCTGGCAATCGTTGTCTCTGATTGAGAACCATACTTAGGTAGCCTGTTCCCACCTGGTGTTTGTGGGTAGTTGTTTTCTGCATCTGTGTTTTACCATACAGAACTGTTTCGGTTTTAATTTATTTCTCTTGTTCTTTTGTATTCAGTGTTCGGTTATGTCATGAAAATATGGACACTTACCACGCTGTGCATTGGTCCGGTCTTTCCTACTCCTCCTCAGAAGAGGAGGAAAACCGTTACACATGGGCCAATTGATTGATTACCAGTGACTGACATAACAAGAGAAAAACTGCTGATGCACAAACAAATTTAGAATTTGCAACTTGGGTATTTACTCAACAGTAAGTAGAGATCCTGACTGAGTTCCTAAAAATTGTTATTGTTAACTACAAAAGGGGGCTGCCAGTTGCCCATTCCTGCTCTAGAACATTGGGTCACCTCTTGGCAACCTGGGCAACCTTGCCAATCTGTTCTGTATCCCCAATGGCCCCCTATTCCCTATATAGTGCACTACTTTTGAGCAGAGCACATAGGCAGTAGTGTGCCATTTGGGACGATAGGCTCCAATGACCATTCCTTTGGCCATTCCACATCAATGCCAGCACTTAAGCACACCTAATCTGAGGTTCAGAACCCAGAACCAAATCTCACATGCTGTCACGAGAGACTATAGCAGCACAAGCAACGCTGATTTAAACTGATAATAAAGCCCTCCACTACAATAGTTGAATAAGGTGGGATAGACGTTAGAGCATGACTGGTGGAATAGAACACGTGTGTTAAATGGTTCAAGGAACCCTAGGTCACTATGGCTGTGTTGACAAGGGCAGCCCCAAACTGATATTGTTTCACTAATTGGTCTTTTGACCAATCAGATCAGCTCTGCAAAAGAGCAGAAAGTAAAAATATCAGAATTAGGCTGCCTGTATAAACACAGCCTTTGGTCCCCATTCTCCAGTGCATTACAGGGCAGTTGACCTATTGACTTCCAGCCAGCCCATAACATAAAGGGGCAATCTGGGATTCAAGCAACAACAAAACAGTCACACCGCCACTGGTTTTTTGGTACTAAGCTAATGACCAGAGATCAATGAACAGAGGTGTAAAGTAACTACTTACAGCAACTCTTTACTGTATTTTTCAAAGTTAGTCATTTTACATCTAAAATGTAATTAAAGTAATAGTACTTCTACTTGAGTAGGATATATCAGTTCTCTTTCTACCCTTGGTCAGTGAACGAGAGGGAGTTTGTGAGTGAGTGAGTGAGTAAGAGCTGGAAAGGGGAGTGAGTGAGTGAGTAAGAGCTTGAAAGGGGAGTTTGTGAGTGAGTGAGTGAGTAAGAGCTGGAAAGGGGAGTGAGTGAGTGAGTGAGTGAGTGAGTAAGAGCTGGAAAGGGGAGTGAGTGAGTGAGTGAGTGAGTGAGTGAGTGAGTGAGTGAGTGAGAGCTGGAAAGGGGAGTGAGTGAGTGAGTGAGTGAGTGAGTGAGTGAGTGAGTGAGTGAGTGAGTGAGTGAGTGAGTGAGTGAATGAGAGAAAGAGGGAGTCAGGTCAATGTTTTTATTTTAAATATAGCTCAATGACTTTTACTCTGAGTATATTTTAAAGTAGCTACTTTTTACTTTTACCTGAGTAGCTTTTTACATCAGTAATTTTACTTCTTCTTTTGTAAAATATCATTACATTAGCACTGCTTCTACATGAGTAGGATATTTCAGTACTCTTTCCAACCCTGTCATTGGCTCCATTTAATTCATTTTAAAGTAAAATAATGTATGTACCAATCCCAGATTGCCCCTTTAATTAATGGAGTAAAATGGAAATATAATGGGGAGATAGAATGTCAATGTTTAGACACAAAGAGGCTCTTCGATTTTGAAATGAACATGAACTAGTCAACTCACTGCATAGTTTGACATATCAACCAGACCCTAAATGAATTTTCATTATCACATTTTTTTTTCCAACATAAAAAGGAATGCAAAGTCTTCATTTTTCACCCTCTGCATTTGCATCAATGGGCTTCTAGATGTGCCGTAGCTATAGATCAATGGTTCCCAAACTCTGGGTCTGCACGTGGGGCGGAACTCAGTCCGTCTTTAAACTTACTCTTGAATGTTCTAATAATACAATGCACAATGTGTCATTTCAGAATTGGGTAGTGTCATGAACAGTTCTTGTGCCCATATAAATAGACATGGCGTGTGTGTGTGCGGGGGTACATGGGATGTTCCCCAATGCTGGAATGGGGGGCCCTGAGTGAAAAAGAATGTGGAACCCCCGCTGTAGAGCATGCTTTCCTTCAATGAGACTTGAGTTGCCCCCCACTGGGCATACACTGGTTGAATCAATGTTGTTCCCACGTCATTTCAATGAAATTACGTTGAACTAATGTGGAATAAATGTTGAAAAGATGTCTGTGCCCAGTGGGCTATTACTAGTATTGCATCATTCCAGAAGATCGTTGACTAGATCACCTTAGACTTCAACTGGTTTAAGATGTTAAAAGTCTCATTATATAGAGTATTTATTCAGTTTGGGGCTATAGAAGGAGTACAAACAGTAAATCAGTCGGTTACATGAGAAGTGGGTCTAATCTTAACCACTTGGTAGGCAGATGATGCAATCTTACAAGTCATTGCATGATGACATACTGCTTCGTGGTGACACAAGGAGAGCCCTGGTCAAAACTAGAGCTAGTGCACTGTAAGGCTAATAGGAACTCATTTGGGATACAGACCTTGTTTAAAAGTAGTGCGCTATAAAGGGAATAGGGTGCCATTTGGGACCCCCTTCGTCCACCATTACAGTCATGGTTGGTATCCTCAGTTCACCCCCTCTATGCATTGCTCACCATCTCTGGCCCCTGGCGGTCACCCCTGAGAACATTCCCTAGCGTGACCAATTCCTTGTTGTAATATTGGCCTCTCCACTTTCAGCCTCCTAAATGAACAATACAGTCATCCACCAATGCCAGGTCTGTTGCCCTGTGACATAGGGTGTGAGTGTAACATGGTTATCTATTTGTGACCCTACTCTCTAGCACTGTCCCCAGTACCCCTGTGGTGTGCCAAGAGCAGTCTCTGTCTCTCTCTCTCTTACTCACTCACTCACACGTGCGCGCGCGCGCGCGGGACCCGGGACGTGTCTCTGGCCATGTCAGTGCAGCCTCGTTCCGCACGGTCTATTATTAACACCGGAAAGGAAACGGGTAACTACAATGGTACTCCTCCGGTCAGCTCCGGAGCCGTGGAGACCAAAATGGGGCTTCCTGGAGTGGAGGTCGCATTCCACGGTCGGCGACACACTGCCGTGCATCCCACTGGTTGAATCAACTGAATGACGTTGAATAACGTGGAATGGAGGTTGGATTGAAGTCTGTGCTTATTGGGGTGACTCAGAAAAAAAAGTACTGTACACCGTGACCCCTATTTGCGCCGGATTATCTGCGCGGTGCATGTCTTCTCATGTTCAATTAGTGCTGGACATGTACAGTAGCCTACTAGGTGCAGCCCCGGCAGGCTAACCGGCGTAATCAGCAGTCATTATTCGTTTTTGCTGGAAGTTGTGTAAGAAGTTTGAAAGGATATTTAAAAAAATAAAAAATAAACTCATGAATAGCAGGCATTGTACCACACTGGCGGTGAAATAGGTCTTCACTTCTTTGCGGGGCTAAACTGCTTCCGTTCAGCATCAGACTACTAAATACAACGATATAGCATGTATTTTTCTACTACAAAATCTATGTAGTTTTAATCCTACTATAATGGTGAAACTTCAAATTAGACGGTGATCAATTCCTGATGGGCTATATAGACTGACAGGGATGACAGAATGTTGAAACTCGGTTATACCTTTTCCTCACTTGCAATACCAAACCGTGATGTCGTCACACTGTCACTGGTTGATGTTGTGCATACAGAGAGCGCGACGTGCGAGCACAGTCTGTTCCAAAATAAATACGATATTGTGTTTTGCGTGTTGTATTCAAATGAGGTCTCTGACTGGACATATGAGGGCCAATCAGAAGCCGTCGGATCATTACACCTTCTTTTTAGAAGTCATTCATAATGCAGATGCGTCAAACGTTTTACAATGACCAGGGTATAAATAAGGCTGCGCGCAACGAGTAGTCATTTTTCCAAAATCAAAGGAAAGAAACTAAGGAACAGGAACGAATCGTGTTTTTTCTAACTCTCCTTACCTTTGATAAACTACTATTCTTCCTTATTCCAGTCTCTCCTTATACCATGAGTGGATTATTTCACAGAAATGTATTGGTGGCAGCAGCGGTATGCTGCTCTGTGCTGGTCCGGTCTGTCCTGGGGTCCCCGGTGTTAGCGCAAGAGCCGATCCGATGCGCGCCGTGCTCACCGGAGAAGCTGAGCGAGTGTCCAGCGGTGGCGCCCGGCTGTGCGGAGGTTCTGCGGGAGCCTGGTTGTGGATGTTGCCTCGCTTGCGCCCTGAAGACGGGGGATCTGTGCGGAATCTACACGGCGCCATGCGGGTCCGGACTGAGGTGCACCCCGAGACCCGGCGACCTCCGGCCGCTGCACTCCCTCACTCGCGGCCAGGCTGTGTGCACTGAGCTCCCCGAGCCCGAGAGCAGCTCTGTGTCCCAAAACCCCGGTATGTAACCCCTAATTGCTAAATGTTTTGGCTATAGCTAGATTATAAATAGCATATATGCAATATATATATATAATGTCTATAATTGACATACGCTAATAATAACATATATTTGAAAAAGCCTATTAGCCTAATAATATGGATAATTATATCATTTGCAAATGTACTTGTGCATAAGTGCAATCAAGATTGTGATTTCTACTGGCTTTTCCCCTTCTTGACACTCATTCCCTCTTTTCTCCAGACCAAGGAGCGGCGGACAATGCCGAGACAGAGAACACTGCCATGGTATCAGACTCCGGCTCCAGCCTCTATCTCCACGGCCACAGCAAGCCCTTCGATCCCCGGGCCGCCGCGGACGCGCTGGAGAGCATGAAAGCCAAAGTTAACGCAATCCGAAAGAAATTGGTGGAGCAGGTGAGCGCTCACGGAAAATGTACTAACCGTTTTGCAATTATAATTTAACGTTCTTAAAACTTTTGGAGAGTCAATTGACGGTTGGGTTGTGGGTAGTTAGCATCATACCGCAAGGGGGCGCTCGAGTGACTTTGAAGTGTGTGTGTGCACGTGGGTGCGGGTGTGTGTGTGCATTAGCCTACCTTATGACCGATCATGGAACAATTTGACAAAATACCAGTGTTTTTCCACAACAGGCCTTGACTGTGTGGGTTGATTGGATAGAACAGCAACCTTTGATGACTAGTGAGAAGGCTGTGCTCTACTCTATCTAGCAGCACTACTTTGATAGCATGCCCTTAGACAGGTAGGGTCAGGTCTCCCATGTAGCCCCTTCAGAGACAGATTTAGAAGCAGGTGAAGATGAATAAAACACTTAAAATATCTCTACACAGTACACAGAAATACACTTAAAACTCATTATCTCTCTCTTTCCCTCTCCTCCCAGGGTCCCTGTCATGTGGAGTTACAGAGAGCTCTGGAGAAGATCGCTAAGTCACAACAGAAGCTAGGAGACAAACTCATCAGGTTCTATCTGCCAAACTGTGACAAACACGGACTCTACAAAGCCAAACAGGTGTGTGTGTGTGTGTGTGTGTGTGTGTGTGTGTGTGTGTGTGTGTGTGTGTGTGTGTGTGTGTGTGTGTGTGTGTGTGTGTGTGTGTGCATGTGTGTGTGTGAGCATGTGTGTGAGCATTTGTGTGTGTGTGAGCATGTGTGTGTGTGTGTGTGAGCATGTGCACTTGGGTTATGTGCCCGATTCATGACTCCTGTCAGTGTGAAGGAATCTCACCTGGTTGTGTGTGTCCAACCAAGATTGTGCCAACCACAGCTCCAGAAAGAATAATGTGTGTTCAGGCAGAGATTTGTACAGCACTGCTTACACCTTGGAGCACATTCAGCTAGTTTCACTATAGTGTCATCCCCTTGGCGCGGCATGACTATACACGCATGTGTGCCTTTCCGTGTGTGTGCCTGTACACACGTTTGTCTTGGAATGGGTGTATGTTTGCCACATGAGGTGCGGCTGCACACAGATGAAGGTCATAGCATATCTGAACAGGTGTGTTAGGTGGAGGTGTGTTACGGTGTGTAAAAAAAACCCAGGCATTCTAATTTCTCTTTATCTCTCTTTCTCCTTCTCTCTCGCAGTGTGAGTCATCTCTTGATGGACAGAAAGGCAGGTGTTGGTGTGTGTCCTTCTGGAACGGAAAGAAGATTCTGGGATCCACTGATCTGGAGGGAGATGCTGAGTGCGCTTATGAGATCAACCACTGATGCAGAACACACACACGCGCACACACACACACACACACACACACACACACACACACACACACACACACACACACACACACACACACACACACACACACACACACACACACACACACACACACACACACACACAAAACCACTGATTTTATTTCAATACCTGTTATTTATTAATTGTAAATGGTGGTGTTTGATATTCAGGTACACACTGTCATTGTTAATATTTTAATGCAATTACTTAAACTCTACAGCCTTATTTATTTCACACTATGTATCTCTTCATTTTGTTATTTTTATGTTAAGAATATTTATATAACTTTGCCTTATTGTTATTAGTGTTGTTATCATTATTATTATTATATGTGTATTTTTATCAGTGTATGATGTGCACATATGTATCTATGCCCTGAGTTACTCCATATTGCCGAGTTGATCTCGCTCTGGTCTTTAGGAGTTTGTCTGCTGGTTTACTTTTTAAAACGAACCAAACAAGAACAAAAGCACTGTGTGACCAAAATGTCTTTTAGAAGGATTTCTAATTGTTATTATGTTACTTTTCATTGTTTTTCATGTTCAGTGCCATGGTTTATTTGTTGTTGTTTTTTCTGATATGATTCATAGATGATGACACTCAACTACATAAGTGAATGCAGAAAACGACTAATTTGGGCATACTTACCTTCTAAGAAACTCAATATCCTATGGTCCTGTGGGGTTTGCAGAATTGCATGATGGGTAATGCTCCTGTATTGCCCCTGTTCTGACGGGTATCTACCTTGACCTACCTCCTGGTGCTTGTTTGTCTCTGCTGACTGTCTGTCTTCATTATTTTGATACATCCTCCTGTCAAAGAGGACTTTTATTTGACTTTACTGACTGGCATCACCGTCTTTTATCTGACCATGAACACATTATGACCACAAAGAACAAATTGTTGTGGTTTGACTGTGTGGTTTGACTGTGTGGTTTGACCGTGTTTGATTTGTGATGTGCGTGCTCTGTCTACATGCTGCTGTTGGAGAGAGAGAGAGAGAGAGAGAAGGAAAGAGAGAGAAAGAAAGAGCAAGAAGGAAAAGAGAGAGAGAGAAAGTGTGAGAGAGAGAGAGAGAGAAATATGTTCTTTTTAATCCAAAGTGACCGACTGCTCACTCATGTGTATGGACACTTTTGTAATTGAGTTGTATTGTAAAAAAAAAAAATGAAATATTTAATAAAAACATTTAACCTCAAATATGTTAACTTGTTCATCTTGGACATAAGCCTTTGGACTTTATTGCATTTTTTGAATCAATCATTTCTTATGTACAGTTGAAGTCAGAAGTCGACATACACTTAGGTTGGAGTCATTAATTAAAACTCATTTTTCAACCACTCCACAAATTTCTTGTTTACAAACTATAGTTTTGGCAAGTCGGTTAGGACATCTACTTTGTGCATGACACAAGTAATTTTTCCAACAATTGTTTACAGACAGATTATTTCGCTTATAATTCACTGTATCACAATTCCAGTGGGTCAGAAGTATACTAAATTGACTGTGCCTTTAAACAGCTTGGAAAATTCCAGAAAATTATGTTATGGCTTTAGAAGCTTTAGAAGTCTGGTTCATCCTTGGGAGCAATTTCCAAACTTCTGAAGTTTCATCTGTACAAACAATAATAAGCAAGTATAAACACCATGGGACCACGCAGCCGTCATACCGCTCAGGAAGGAGACGCGTTCGGTCTCCTAGAGATGAACGTACTTTGGTGCGAAAAGTGCAAATCAATCCCAGAACAACAGCAACGGACCTTGTGAAGATACTGGAGGAAACTGGTACAAAAGTATCTATATCCACAGTAAAACGAGTCCTATATCGACATAACCTGAAAGGCCGCTCAGCAAGCCATAAGCCACTGCTCCAAAACCACCATAAAAAAAAGCCAGACTACAGTTTGCAACTGCGTATGGGGACAAAGATCATACTTTTTGGAGAAATGTCCTCTGGTCTGATGAAACAAAAATGGAACTGTTCGGCCATAATGACCATCGTTATGTTTGGAGGAAAAAGGGGGAGGATTGCAAGCCGAAGAACACCATCCCAGCTGTGAAAATTGGGGGTGGCAGCATCATGTTGTGGGGGTGCTTTGCTGCAGGAGGGACTGGTGCACTTCACAAAATAGATGGCATAATAAGGTAGGAAAATGATGTGGATATATTGAAGCAACATCTCAAGACATCAGTCAGGAAGTTAAAGCTTGGTCGCAAATCGGTCTTCCAAATGGACAATGACCCCAAGTATTCTTCCAAAGTTGTGGCAAAATGGCTGGAGGACAACAAAGTCAAGGTATTGGAGTGGCCATCACAAAGCCCTGACCTCAATTTCATTGATAATTTGTGGGCAGTACTGAAAAAGCGTTTGCGAGAAAGGAGGCCTACAAACCTGACTCAGTTACACCATCTTTGTCAAGAGGAATTGGTCAAAATTCACCCAACTTACTGTGGGAAGCTTGTGGAAGGCTACCCGAAACATTTGACCCAAGATAAACAATTTAAAGGCAATGCTACCAAATACTAATTGAGTGTATGTAAACTTCTGATCCACTGGGAATGTGATGAAAGAAATAAAAGCTGAAATAAATCTTTCTCTCTACTATTATTCTAACATTTCACATTCTTAAAATAAAGTGGTGATCCTAACTGACCTAAGACAGGACATTTTTACTATGATTAAACGTCAGGAATTGTGAAAAACGGAGTTTAAATGTAGTTGGCTAAGGCGTATGTAAACTTCCGACTTCAACTGTATGTAATCCGGCTGGAGCATCCTACTATTTTTAATGATCAAATAATTATTGACGATAAGATAAATCTTGATGCCCTTGGCAGTGTGTGTGACTGTGTAGTCATGTGGTGAATGTCTCAGTCATATAGGAGTATGTGCATAAACAGCCCTAGCATAAAGCTACAAACTTCGACTGCATCTGAAATGGCACCCTATTCCCTATATAAAGCAGTACTATTGATCAAAGCCCTATGGGGATTAGGGTGCCATTTCAGACACAGCCATTATCTGTAACACAGAAGAATGTGTTGCTAATGAAACTGTTTCCTCAATATATTGTGAAACTCCAACCAAACAACCAACCCAGCCATATAAACACATATACACCTTGCTCAAACTTCATGTTGTTCTGTCTTGTTGCACTGTAGCAGTGCCCGAGGCTCTAGGTTGTGTGTCTACAGTGTGCTGTTCTCTCTCTCTCTCTCTCTCTCTCTCTCTCTCTCTCTCTCTCTCTCTCTCTCTCTCTCTCTCTCTCTCTCTCTCTCTCTCTCTCTCTCTCTCTCTCTCTCTCTCTCTCTCTCTCTATGATGAGAAAAACAGTACCTCTGAACCTTTTCATCAACTATCAAAATAGATTCCTCTGGTCATCTTTTTGGTTGCCAACTGCCTCCCTGTCTGCTAGAACATTTGATGTAAACACTTTATTGAATGTAGGCCTACTTACTATAACTCGGAAGTAGGACAGTATTGAGTACTGAATGTAGGCCTACTTACCACAACTCTGAAGTAGGACAGTGTTGAGTACTGAATGTAGGCCTACTTACTATAACTCTGAAGTAGGACAGTATTGAGTACTGAATGTAGGCCTACTTACTATAACTCTGAACTAGACAGTATTGAGTACTGAATGTAGGCCTACTTACTCTGAAGTAGGACAGTATTGAGTACTGAATGTAGGCCTACTTACTATAACTCTGAAGTAGGACCATATTGAGTACTGAATGTAGGCCTACTTACTGTAACTCGGAAGTAGGACAGTATTGAGTACTGAATGTAGGCCTACTTACTATTACTCTGAAGTGGGACAGTATTGAGTACTGGATGTAGGCCTACTTACTATGACTCTGAAGTAGAACAGTATTGAGTATTGAATGTAGGCCTACTTACTATAACTCTGAACTAGGACAGTATTGCGTACTGAATGTAGGCCTACTTACTATAACTCCGAAGTAGAACCATATTGAGTACTGAATGTTGGCCTACTTACTCTAACTCTGAACTAGACAGTATTGAGTACTGCATGTAGGTCTACTTACTATAACTCTGAAGTAGGACCATATTGAGTACTGAATGTAGGACTATTTACTATAACTCTGAACTAGACAGTATTGAGTACTGAATGTAGGTCTACTTACTATAACTCTGAAGTAGGACCATATTGAGTACTGTATGTAGGACTATTTACTATAACTCTGAACTAGACAGTATTGAGTACTGAATGTAGGCCTACTTACTATAACTCTGAACTAGACAGTATTGAGTACTGAATGTAGTCCTACTTACTATAACTCTGAACAAGACAATATTGAGTACTGAATGTAGGCCTACTTACTATAATTCTGAAGTAGGACAGTATTGAGTATTGAATGTAGGTCTACTTACTATTACTCTGAATTTGGACTGTATTGAGTACTGAATGTAGGCCTACTTACTATAACTCTGAAGTAGGACCATATTGAGTACTGAATGTACGTCAACTTACTGTAACTCTGAAGTAGGACAGTATTGAGTACTGAATGTAGGCCTACTTACTATAACTCTGAAGTGGGACAGTATTGAGTACTGAATGTAGGCCTACTTACTATGACTCTGAAGTAGGACAGTATTGAGTATTGAATGTAGGCCTACTTACTATAACTCTGAACTAGGACAGTATTGCGTACTGAATGTAGGCGTACTGAATGTAGGCCTACTTACTATAACTCTGAAGTAGGACCGTATTGAGTACTGAATGTTGGCCTACTTACTCTAACTCTGAACTAGACAGTATTGAGTACTGAATGTAGGCCTACTTACTGTAACTCTGAAGTAGGACCATATTGAGTACTGAATGTAAGCCTGTTTACTATAACTCTGAACTAGACAGTATTGAGTACTGAATGTAGGCCTACTTACTATAACTCTGAAGTTAGACCGTCTTGAGTATTGAATGTAGGTCTACTTACTATTACTCTGAGGTAGGACAGTATTGAGTACTGAATGTAGGCCTACTTACTATATCTCTGAACTAGGACAGTATTGAGAACTGAATGTAGGCCTACTTACTATATCTCTGAACTAGGACAGTATTGCGTACTGAATGTAGGCCTACTTACTATGACTCTGAAGTAGAACAGTATTGAGTAGTGAATGTAGGCCTACTTACTATAACTCTGAAGTAGGGCCGTATTGAGTACTGAATGTACTTCTCAGCTCTCTGAGGTAACACAGCCTAACTTGTAAAAACACCCTCGAGCCGTTCAACAGTAAATGAAAATAGTGTTTATTTTTTTATTTTAAAAAGACATTAAATACAAATTATATTTTAACAAAATAATGTTCCTTTCTCAAAGAAAATAATAGCTGTGTGATTTTCTAGATTAGTAACATGAAAAGCTTTTTTTCTTTAAAGAATCAAAACTCTTTAAACAATAAAAGTTGAAACAAAATGTAAAAATAAAGTACAATTACCCGTGAACAGAAGAGAGATTCTTACATGACCACCAGAAAAGTGACAAAATGTTAGAGAGACAGAGGTGCCCCTGGATGTGGACCGAGACTGAGACGGGATGGCATCGCGTGCACATTGCTGTGCACGTTTGTGTGAACGTTGGTGTGTACGGAGAGAAGTGTTGGAGCAGTGACCGATGGACTGACTGAGAGTTTCACTTGACTACAGACCCATTGGATTATACAACAGGATTGGGCTCCATTCCATTCAGTTAATTCAGAAAAGTCAGTTGAAATTCAAATTCAACATTTCCTCATGAAGATTTTCAGATTATTGGATTGACTGAATAGAAATAAAACTGACCCCGACTTTGTTACAAACCAATTAGTCTACAGACCAGTGACCTGAGTGCCTGAGTGCCTGACCGACTGACAGTTACCGTGGACAACAAACCAGAGATGTTTAAAGTTTACAAAAATAATTATAGAAGAAAATGTTAATTTAAAAAATGTAACATTCATTAGTGATTACATTCCCCAAAATACGCTGAATCAACTTCGAGTTGGCTCTACAATCAGTGAGTCACTGAATTGTTGGTAAGAAAAAAACGTAGTTTGGATCAGTTTATAATTCTTTCTTAGATAAATAACTTCTTTATTTATTTAATTTGAAGTACCGTACATGTGTCAGCCACATAGCCACGAAAACATTTTGAATATAGAAAAAGACTAACAAAGAACTGGAAGGAGTGGGACAATATCTTAAACATAATTGAATTATCCTCCACCGAAATCAAGTCTTCAAATAGAATGGCTTGCAGCCTCAGCGGGTTGGTTGGTTTTAAGATGTTGTTGTTGTTTGTTTTAAAGTGTGTGTGCATCCAATTCCATGCTACCGAGCTACTGGGCTAGCATTCCTTGTCGTGCACACTCCACTGTTCAAGTCTGCATCTTCAATGGCATCCTATTCCCTATGTAGTGCATCACTTTTGATCAGGGCCCATAGGGAATTATATACGAAATATGGTGCCATTTCAGACACAGGATATGTGAAAGCGTCATACAGGAAGCAGGGAGCACTTCTAGGAGGACCACGCCCCCTCCCTCAGACCCCCTGTCTGCTTCTTGAATGCATATTTGGTGCTGCATCCACCTGGTGGAGTTATGTTGGCATAAGATCATACAAGCATCTCCAAGAAACAATATCAACAAAAAGAAAACACACTTTGCATAGAATGGAAATTGTGAGGAGGGGCGTTGTTCTCTAGGCCGAGTAAAGTCACAGTCAGAAGAATAGAATGGAAATTGTGAGGAGGGGCGTTGTTCTCTAGGCTGAGTAAAGTCACAGTCAGAAGAATAGAATGGAAATTGTGAGGAGGGGCGTTTGTTCTCTAGGCTGAGTAAAGTCACAGTCAGAAGAATAGAATGGAAATTGTGAGGAGGGGCGTTTGTTCTCTAGGCTGAGTAAAGTCACAGTCAGAAGAATAGAATGGAAATTGTGAGGAGGGGCGTTTGTTCTCTAGGCTGAGTAAAGTCACAGTCAGAAGAATAGAATGGAAATTGTGAGGAGGGGCGTTTGTTCTCTAGGCTGAGTAAAGTCACAGTCAGAAGAATAGAATGGAAATTGTGAGGAGGGGCGTTGTTCTCTAGGCTGAGTAAAGTCACAGTCAGAAGAATAGAATGGAAATGGTGAGGAGGGGCGTTGTTCTCTAGGCTGAGTAAAGTCACAGTCAGAAGAATAGAATGGAAATTGTGAGGAGGGGCGTTGTTCTCTAGGCTGAGTAAAGTCACAGTCAGAAGAATAGAATGGAAATTGTGAGGAGGGGCGTTTGTTCTCTAGGCTGAGTAAAGTCACAGTCAGAAGAATAGAATGGAAATTGTGAGGAGGGGCGTTGTTCTCTAGGCTGAGTAAAGTCACAGTCAGAAGAATAGAATGGAAATGGTGAGGAGGGGCGTTTGTTCTCTAGGCTGAGTAAAGTCACAGTCAGAAGAATAGAATGGAAATGGTGAGGAGGGGCGTTTGTTCTCTAGGCTGAGTAAAGTCACAGTCAGAAGAATAGAATGGAAATGGTGAGGAGGGGCGTTGTTCTCTAGGCTGAGTAAAGTCACAGTCAGAAGAATAGAATGGAAATTGTGAGGAGGGGCGTTGTTCTCTAGGCTGAGTAAAGTCACAGTCAGAAGAATAGAATGGAAATGGTGAGGAGGGGCGTTGTTCTCTAGGCTGAGTAAAGTCACAGTCAGAAGAATAGAATGGAAATTGTGAGGAGGGGCGTTGTTCTCTAGGCTGAGTAAAGTCACAGTCAGAAGAATAGAATGGAAATTGTGAGGAGGGGCGTTTGTTCTCTAGGCTGAGTAAAGTCACAGTCAGAAGAATAGAATGGAAATTGTGAGGAGGGGCGTTGTTCTCTAGGCTGAGTAAAGTCACAGTCAGAAGAATAGAATGGAAATGGTGAGGAGGGGCGTTTGTTCTCTAGGCTGAGTAAAGTCACAGTCAGAAGAATAGAATGGAAATGGTGAGGAGGGGCGTTTGTTCTCTAGGCTGAGTAAAGTCACAGTCAGAAGAATAGAATGGAAATGGTGAGGAGGGGCGTTGTTCTCTAGGCTGAGTAAAGTCACAGTCAGAAGAATAGAATGGAAATTGTGAGGAGGGGCGTTGTTCTCTAGGCTGAGTAAAGTCACAGTCAGAAGAATAGAATGGAAATGGTGAGGAGGGGCGTTGTTCTCTAGGCTGAGTAAAGTCACAGTCAGAAGAATAGAATGGAAATTGTGAGGAGGGGCGTTGTTCTCTAGGCTGAGTAAAGTCACAGTCAGAAGAATAGAATGGAAATTGTGAGGAGGGGCGTTTGTTCTCTAGGCTGAGTAAAGTCACAGTCAGAAGAATAGAATGGAAATTGTGAGGAGGGGCGTTGTTCTCTAGGCTGAGTAAAGTCACAGTCAGAAGAATAGAATGGAAATGGTGAGGAGGGGCGTTTGTTCTCTAGGCTGAGTAAAGTCACAGTCAGAAGAATAGAATGGAAATGGTGAGGAGGGGCGTTTGTTCTCTAGGCTGAGTAAAGTCACAGTCAGAAGAATAGAATGGAAATGGTGAGGAGGGGCGTTTGTTCTCTAGGCTGAGTAAAGTCACAGTCAGAAGAATAGAATGGAAATGGTGAGGAGGGGCGTTTGTTCTCTAGGCTGAGTAAAGTCACAGTCAGAAGAATAGAATGGAAATTGTGAGGAGGGGCGTTGTTCTCTAGGCTGAGTAAAGTCACAGTCAGAAGAATAGAATGGAAATTGTGAGGAGGGGCGTTTGTTCTCTAGGCTGAGTAAAGTCACAGTCAGAAGAATAGAATGGAAATTGTGAGGAGGGGCGTTTGTTCTCTAGGCTGAGTAAAGTCACAGTCAGAAGAATAGAATGGAAATGGTGAGGAGGGGCGTTTGTTCTCTAGGCTGAGTAAAGTCACAGTCAGAAGAATAGAATGGAAATTGTGAGGAGGGGCGTTTGTTCTCTAGGCTGAGTAAAGTCACAGTCAGAAGAATAGAATGGAAATTGTGAGGAGGGGCGTTTGTTCTCTAGGCTGAGTAAAGTCACAGTCAGAAGAATAGAATGGAAATTGTGAGGAGGGGCGTTTGTTCTCTAGGCTGAGTAAAGTCACAGTCAGAAGAATAGAATGGAAATTGTGAGGAGGGGCGTTTGTTCTCTAGGCTGAGTAAAGTCACAGTCAGAAGAATAGAATGGAAATTGTGAGGAGGGGCGTTTGTTCTCTAGGCTGAGTAAAGTCACAGTCAGAAGAATAGAATGGAAATTGTGAGGAGGGGCGTTTGTTCTCTAGGCTGAGTAAAGTCACAGTCAGAAGAATAGAATGGAAATGGTGAGGAGGGGCGTTTGTTCTCTAGGCTGAGTAAAGTCACAGTCAGAAGAATAGAATGGAAATTGTGAGGAGGGGCGTTTGTTCTCTAGGCTGAGTAAAGTCACAGTCAGAAGAATAGAATGGAAATTGTGAGGAGGGGCGTTGTTCTCTAGGCTGAGTAAAGTCACAGTCAGAAGAATAGAATGGAAATGGTGAGGAGGGGCGTTTGTTCTCTAGGCTGAGTAAAGTCACAGTCAGAAGAATAGAATGGAAATGGTGAGGAGGGGCGTTTGTTCTCTAGGCTGAGTAAAGTCACAGTCAGAAGAATAGAATGGAAATGGTGAGGAGGGGCGTTTGTTCTCTAGGCTGAGTAAAGTCACAGTCAGAAGAATAGAATGGAAATTGTGAGGAGGGGCGTTGTTCTCTAGGCTGAGTAAAGTCACAGTCAGAAGAATAGAATGGAAATTGTGAGGAGGGGCGTTTGTTCTCTAGGCTGAGTAAAGTCACAGTCAGAAGAATAGAATGGAAATTGTGAGGAGGGGCGTTTGTTCTCTAGGCTGAGTAAAGTCACAGTCAGAAGAATAGAATGGAAATGGTGAGGAGGGGCGTTTGTTCTCTAGGCTGAGTAAAGTCACAGTCAGAAGAATAGAATGGAAATTGTGAGGAGGGGCGTTTGTTCTCTAGGCTGAGTAAAGTCACAGTCAGAAGAATAGAATGGAAATTGTGAGGAGGGGCGTTTGTTCTCTAGGCTGAGTAAAGTCACAGTCAGAAGAATAGAATGGAAATTGTGAGGAGGGGCGTTTGTTCTCTAGGCTGAGTAAAGTCACAGTCAGAAGAATAGAATGGAAATTGTGAGGAGGGGCGTTTGTTCTCTAGGCTGAGTAAAGTCACAGTCAGAAGAATAGAATGGAAATTGTGAGGAGGGGCGTTTGTTCTCTAGGCTGAGTAAAGTCACAGTCAGAAGAATAGAATGGAAATTGTGAGGAGGGGCGTTTGTTCTCTAGGCTGAGTAAAGTCACAGTCAGAAGAATAGAATGGAAATGGTGAGGAGGGGCGTTTGTTCTCTAGGCTGAGTAAAGTCACAGTCAGAAGAATAGAATGGAAATTGTGAGGAGGGGCGTTTGTTCTCTAGGCTGAGTAAAGTCACAGTCAGAAGAATAGAATGGAAATTGTGAGGAGGGGGCGTTTGTTCTCTAGGCTGAGTAAAGTCACAGTCAGAAGAATAGAATGGAAATTGTGAGGAGGGGCGTTTGTTCTCTAGGCTGAGTAAAGTCACAGTCAGAAGAATAGAATGGAAATTGTGAGGAGGGGCGTTTGTTCTCTAGGCTGAGTAAAGTCACAGTCAGAAGAATAGAATGGAAATGGTGAGGAGGGGCGTTTGTTCTCTAGGCTGAGTAAAGTCACAGTCAGAAGAATAGAATGGAAATTGTGAGGAGGGGCGTTTGTTCTCTAGGCTGAGTAAAGTCACAGTCAGAAGAATAGAATGGAAATTGTGAGGAGGGGCGTTTGTTCTCTAGGCTGAGTAAAGTCACAGTCAGAAGAATAGAATGGAAATTGTGAGGAGGGGCGTTTGTTCTCTAGGCTGAGTAAAGTCACAATCAGAAGAATAGAATGGAAATTGTGAGGAGGGGCGTTTGTTCTCTAGGCTGAGTAAAGTCACAGTCAGAAGAATAGAATGGAAATTGTGAGGAGGGGCGTTTGTTCTCTAGGCTGAGTAAAGTCACAGTCAGAAGAATAGAATGGAAATTGTGAGGAGGGGCGTTGTTCTCTAGGCTGAGTAAAGTCACAGTCAGAAGTGCTTGTGTAACATTGTTTTTTCTTTTGTTGTTGTTGATGTTTTGTTCTACAGTGCTATAAACCTTGTTAAATGTTGCACCAATTAAAAGGTATGATTACTACGCTACAATGGGTAGAGATGGTCTTTAACTGTGAGGAGTGCTGTAGGGAAGTTGGTTGGGTGCAGCTAAAGTGCTTTAAGTGGTTGTGCTTGGCCTCGAAGCTGGCTCCTATGGCATAGAGATCAGCCCGGTCCCATCGAGCATGCCCAGTCTAAAGGACCCCACACCAGGACATATGCACCATAGACAGGAAGAGTACTGCAGATAGAGGGACCATGTTGTCATGACAACACCACTGGCTCTATTTCCTGAATGAAGAAGTGATGGTTTGGCTAACTATGCTAACCCAACCCGCCAGCTAGCTAACCAGACCAGGGCTGCAGGGTGGTAACGTTATGTGAGAACCTGTTGATTCTTTTTTTTGAATCCCCATGAACTTTTGCAAAAGCAGCAGCTACTCTTCCTGGGGTCCTATGAGGACCGCAGAGGGCTAACCAAGGAATATGAGAAAGGGAGGGGTAGGGGTCAGGGATGGGGAAGAGGGGGAGAGGGGCAGTGTGGGTTTAAGGCACTGTCTCCATTCCTTTCCTTCCCCCTAAACCTGTAAATGTGACGCAGCACATCGGACGGGACAAGCTGGTTGCTATGGAGACAGTGGGGAAGGCCAGTGGTGTCCAACATGGCAGGGAAGAGGTCAGAGGCTGGCCTACCCATAAGCCTTCACTTCATAATGATGGATCCTGAGAAAGGGGAGGAGTCTCTGCATGACAGGATAGAAGGGGGCAGGGTTTGGATGTCAAGAGGTTTTCTTACACCTCTAAACTGAGCTTATTGAAAGACAGCATTTACACACACATACACACACAAACAAACACTCATACATGCTCACACTCATGCTCACACATGCATGCATACACACACACAAACATACACAAGCATGTTGCGTTGGGTCACAGTCACTCTTTAAGTCCTCTTTAAAGTGAGTGGAAAAGTCCCTCCATCCTCTCTCTCTAAAATAATAGTGCAGATGTTTAGTTTCTCTCTCTGTTGTTTTCATACGAGGGGTAGTTAGAGGTTCCCATAGCACAGAGCAGATAGCTGCAGATGATGGACAGAAGGCTTGGCCTATTAGGCTGTGCTGTCCCAGTCTGCCCCTCCCTCCCCCCCTCTCTTCCCCTCCCTCCCTCTCCCTCCCCCACCCGGCAGTCATGTGACCTGAGGTCAACGGTCCGGCACTCTTTCGACGGTTACGTGCAAGGCAGGAGTTTAAAAAGTATCTCTCTCTCCCATTCCTCTCTTCTTCTTGCCTTATTCTTTCTCTCCATCACTCCATCCTCTCTCTGCCTCTTATTTGTTCTCCAGGTTGTTGCACTGGGATTCTCCTCTCTCCTTTCCATCATAGCCAGGGAGAGGCTGACCATACTTATCCACACACCAGCAGTAACCCCTCTTCCTCCCTTTGGAAGGACGGCACTGCAGAGAGAGAGAGAGGGAGAGAGAGAGAAAATGATTGATTTAATGCAATATATTAACAACCTAGTCTGTCATATAAAATTCTTGTCATCTTTGACTAAACTAGGAAAGGAGCTTTTTCTGTCAGACATTAACAGCCTTCAGGTGTAAATAGTTAACACCAGCATGGGAGGGAAGGGATAAATAACTAAGACCATTCAACTAGCCCTGGCCCATAGCCATAGCATAGAAACATTCAGAGAGGGGTGAACGGGACAGACAGAAAGACAGACAGGCGAGAGAATGAGAGACAGACAGACAGACAGACAGACAGACAGACAGACAGACAGACAGACAGACAGACAGACAGACAGACAGACAGACAGACAGACAGACAGACAGACAGACA
Organism: Oncorhynchus kisutch; assembly: GCF_002021735.2. NCBI lineage: Eukaryota > Metazoa > Chordata > Actinopteri > Salmoniformes > Salmonidae > Oncorhynchus > Oncorhynchus kisutch. The sequence goes on along the minus strand of NC_034186.2, from coordinate 17,978,585 downwards.
GACAGACAGACAGGAGAGAGAATGAGAGACAGACAGACAGACAGACAGACAGACAGACAGACAGACAGACAGACAGACAGACAGACAGACAGACAGACAGACAGACAGACAGACAGACAGACAGACAGACAGACAGACAGACAGACAGACAGACAGACAGACAGACAGACAGACAGACAGGAGAGAGAATGACAGACAGACAGACAGACAGACAGACAGACAGACAGACAGACAGACAGACAGACAGACAGACAGACAGACAGACAGACAGACAGACAGACAGACAGACAGACAGACAGGAGAGAGAATGAGAGACAGACAGACAGACAGACAGACAGACAGACAGACAGACAGACAGACAGACAGACAGACAGACAGACAGACAGACAGACAGACAGACAGACAGACAGACAGACAGACAGGCAGGCAGAAAGACAGACAGGAGAGAGAATGACAGACAGACAGACAGACAGACAGACAGACAGACAGACAGACAGACAGACAGACAGACAGACAGACAAGCAAGAGAGGGGAATGAAGACAGTAGGGGAAAGAGGACAGAGAGGGGAGAGAGGACAGAGAGGGGAAAGAGGACAGAGAGGGGAAAGAGGATAGAGAGGGGAAAGAGGTTAGAGAGGGGAAAGAGGACAGAGAGGGGAAAGAGGACAAAGAGGGGAAAGAGGATAGAGAGGGGAGAGAAGACAGAGAGGGGAAAGAGGACAGGGGGGGAATATGACAGAGAGGGGAAAGAGGACAGAGAGGGGAAAGAAGACAGAGAGGGGAAAGAAGACAGAGAGGGGAAAGAAGACAGAGAGGGGAAAGTGGACAGATAGGGGAAAGAAGACAGAGAGGGGAAAGAGGACAGAGAGGGGAAAGAGGACAGGGGGGAATATGACAGAGAGGGCAAAGAGGACAGAGAGGGGAAAGAAGACAGATCGGGGAAATAAGACAGAGAGGGGAAAGAGGACAGCGAGGGGAAAGAGGACAGAGAGGGGAAAGAGAACAGATCGGGGAAAGAAGACAGAGAGGGGAAAGAAGACAGAGAGGGGAAAGAGGACAGCGAGGGGAAAGAGGACAGAGAGGGGAAAGAGAACAGATAGGGGAAAGAAGACAGATAGGGGAAAGAGGACAGAGAAGGGAAAGAGGACAGAGAGGGGAAAGAAGACAGAGAGGGGAAAGAGGACAGAGAGGGGAAAGAGGACAGAGAGTGGAAAGAGGACAGAGAGGGGAAAGAGAACAGAGAGGGGAAAGAAGACAAAGAGGGGAAAGAGGACAGAGAGGGGAAAGAGGACAGAGAGGGGAAAGAGAACAGATAGGGGAAAGAAGACAGAGAGGGGAAAGTGGACAGAGAGGGGAAAGAGAACAGAGAGGGGAGAGAGGACAGAGAGGGGAAAGAAGACAGAGAGGGGAAAGAAGACAGAGAGGGGAAAGAGGACAGAGAGGGGAAAGAGGACAGAGAGGGGAAAGAAGACAGAGAGGGGAAAGTGGACAGAGAGGGGAAAGAGGACAGAGAGGGGAAAGAGGACAGAGAGGGGAAAGAGGACAGAGAGGGGAAAGAGGACAGAGAGGGGAAAGAGGACAGATAGGGGAAAGAGGACAGAGAGGGGAAAGTGGACAGAGAGGGGAAAGAGGACAGAGAGGGGAAAGAAGACAGAGAGGGGAAAGAAGACAGAGAGGGGAAAGAGGACAGAGAGGGGAAAGAAGACAGAGAGGGGAAAGAGGACTGAGAGGGGAAAGAAGACAGAGAGGGGAAAGAGGACAGAGAGGGGAAAGAGGACAGGGGGGGAATATGACAGAGAGGGGAAAGAGGACAGAGAGGGGAAAGAAGACAGAGAGGGGAAAGAGGACAGAGAGGGGAAAGAGGACAGAGAGGGGAAAGAGGACAGAGAGGGGAAATAAGACAGAGAGGGGAAAGAGGACAGCGAGGGGAAAGAGGACAGAGAGGGGAGAGAGGACAGAGAGGGGAAAGTAGACAGAGAGGGGGAAGAGGACAGAGAAGGGGAAGAGGACAGAGAGGGGAAAGAAGACAGAGAGGGGAAAGAGGACAGAGAGGGGAAAGAGGACATTATTTAACCAGGAAGGGCTCATTGAGACAACATGAAAAACTGCAAGTAATCTAGTAAAAACCATTGAATTCACAAGAGAATAACAAAATTAAAAATAAATAAAAAGCAGTTTACATGTTCTGGAAAGCATTTGTAAGAGACGAAGCACAGCGGTAAATAACAGTATCATCAGCATAAAAATGAAGTTGTGCATTTTGGACATTTTTAAGCTCAATCTGCTTCAGTCAAAATAAAACAAATCATGAAAGAAAGCCTGCTCATTAAAACACTTCAAATTTCTCTTACGAATAAAACGTGGGTTTGTCTTAGGAACCTTAGTATTTCTAACAGCAACAACAGCACAATGGTCACTTAAATCATTACAAAAAACACCAACCGCAGAATATTTATGTGGAACATTTGTCAATATCCAATCAATCAGGGTAGATTTATCTGGGCATTTAAGATTTGGGCGAGTGGGTGAGTTAATCAACTGGGTACATTTTTGTCTAAATCATTTATATAAATAGTGAATAAGAGAGGACCAAGTCCATAGCCTTGGGGCACACCATTCAAGATGAACAATTTAACAGACTTCAGCCCATCAAATTGAGTGCACTGAGTTCTATCAGACAGATAGTTAGCAACCCATGCAACTGCATGCTCTGAAAGTCCTACACTCGACAATCTCTGCCTTGGTATAGCATGATCAACTGTATCAAAAGCCTTAGAGAGATCAATAAAAAGTGAGACACAGTGCTGTTTTTTGTCAATGGCTTCAGTGATATAATTTAAAACCTTCATGGCTGCTGTAATTGTGCTATGCTTCTTCCTGAAGCCCGGCTGGTACATTGATAAAATAGAGTTAGTAAATAAAAACTATTTTAGCTGTTCACTTACAAGGGTTTCAAGTATTTTCACCAGGGGTGACAGCTTTGAGATTGGCCTATAATTATTTAAAAGAGTTGGATCTCCCCCTTTTAAAAGTGGCAGGACAAATGCTGATTTCCAGATCTTTGGAATTTCATTACATTCCAGGGTTAGATTGAACAGATATGTAAGTGGTTCAGCTATGAAATTAGCTGCCAGATTTAAAAAGCAGGGATTCAAAAGTTCAGGACCTGCATGCTTTCTCTGATCTAAGGATTTCAGCACCTGCACTGAGAATGGCAAAACACAGCCTACCAGATGATACAAAGTGCTCATTGAAACAATTCTGCATTTCAGGTTTGTCATATACAGCAACAGAGTCCTTCAAAACACATGACGGTAATTCATTAACATTACAAGACAGCTCAGAAGAAAACCATGGATTATCCCGCCCTTTAACCCTGAACCTGCGGAATGGGGCATGCTTGTTTACTATTTGGGAAAAACCACCATAAAAGAATTTCCAGGCAGTTTCCACATCAGGGATAAGCTCAATCTGCTTCAGTCAAAATAAAACAAATCATGAAAGAAAGCCTGCTCATTAAAACACTTCAAATTTCTCTTACGAATAAAACGTGGGTTTGTCTTAGGAACCTTAGTATTTCTAACAGCAACAACAGCACAATGGTCACTTAAATCATTACAAAAAACACCAACCGCAGAATATTTATGTGGAACATTTGTCAATATCAAATCAATCAGGGTAGATTTATCTGGGCATTTAAGATTTGTGTGAGTGGGTGAGTTAATCAACTGGGTAAGATTCATAGAATTACAAAACATGTTTAAATCATCAGACACCGGCTTTAACCAACACCAGGTGAGATCACCAATCAAGATCATTTCACTGTAAAGAAGTTTAGACATAAGGTGTGTCAAAGAAGAAAATGCATCACCGAGAGCAGAGGGGAGTTGATAACAGCCAATCACAGTTATAGAGAGCAGAGGGGGAACGTTAACAGCCAATCACAGTTATAGAGAGCAGAGGGGGGTCTTTAACAGCCAATCACAGTTATAGAGAGCAGAGGGGGTCTTTAACAGCCAATCACAGTTATATAGAGCAGGGGGGGTCTATAACAGCCAATCACAGTTATAGAGAGCAGAGGGGGTCTGTACCAGCCAATCACAGTTATAGAGAGCAGAGGGGGTCTATAACAGCCAATCACAGTTATAGAGAGCAGAGGGGGTCTATGACAGCCAATCACAGTTATATAGAGCAGAGGGGGTCTATAACAGCCAATCACAGTTATAGAGAGCAGAGGGGGTCTGTACCAGCCAATCACAGTTATAGAGAGCAGAGGGCGGTCTATAACAGCCAATCACAGTTATAGAGAGCAGAGGGGGGTCTATAACAGCCAATCACAGTTATATAGAGCAGAGGGCGGTCTATAACAGCCAATCACAGTTATAGAGAGCAGAGGGGGGTCTTTAACAGCCAATCACAGTTATATAGAGCAGAGGGGGTCTATAACAGCCAATCACAGTTATAGAGAGCAGAGGGGGTCTATAACAGCCAATCACAGTTATAGAGAGCAGAGGGGGGTCTATAACAGCCAATCACAGTTATAGAGAGCAGAGGGGGTCTATAACAGCCAATCACAGTTATAGAGAGCAGAGGGGGGTCTATAACAGCCAATCACAGTTATATAGAGCAGAGGGGGTCTATAACAGCCAATCACAGTTATATAGAGCAGACGGGTCTATAACAGCCAATCACAGTTATATAGAGCAGAGGGGGTCTATAACAGCCAATCACAGTTATAGAGAGCAGAGGGGGGTCTATAACAGCCAATCACAGTTATAGAGAGCAGAGGGGGGTCTATAACAGCCAATCACAGTTATAGAGAGCAGAGGGCGGTCTATAACAGCCAATCACAGTTATAGAGAGCAGAGGGGAGTCTTTAACAGCCAATCACAGTTATATAGAGCAGAGGGGGTCTATAACAGCCAATCACAGTTATAGAGAGCAGAGGGGGTCTATAACAGCCAATCACAGTTATAGAGAGCAGAGGGGGGTCTATAACAGCCAATCACAGTTATAGAGAGCAGAGGGGGGTCTATAACAGCCAATCACAGTTATAGAGAGCAGAGGGGGTCTATAACAGCCAATCACAGTTATAGAGAGCAGAGGGGGGTCTATAACA